>NW_020799109.1:17407017-17478655 GCF_003259725.1 Athene cunicularia | reverse complement strand
GCTCAGCGCCGCCTCGCAGCCGAGGTGGCGGCTCCGTGGCTGGGCGCCAGGTTATCGGGGCTTGAAAACAAGCTTTATGGCTCCCACCCTAAATCCGAACTGCCTTTAGGCAGTGGCCAAACGGGTCTCGGGCTCTGAATTAGTCTTTTTTTCCTTAGAGACGTATGGAGGTTTTCTTTCAAGTCGGGAATGAAGGCAGGCCCGTGGAGCGGACTGTGGAGTGACTCTTACTCCTGCTAAACCTGTCCTAGGATCTGGGGAGTGCTTCTTAGTAGTCTTGTTGCAACTCGGGAGCTATTTGCTGGGATGGACCTTACACACGTGCCGTGCATTTTCCTTCAGTGTAGTTGGTTTAGCATAGGAGTACTGCATATATGTCTAGATAAATGAGTTAAAATTGAGATAAGAACACTTAATTTTTGTAGTGTTTTGTGAGGGTAAAATCTGAATCAAAACAGTATTCTTTCAGGTTTCTGGATTTTTAATTTTTTTTTGCTTTTGCTTAGTGTATCACTACCCTTTTGCATAATGCCAAATGTCAGATGACTGTACGAGCTTTGTCAACAGTTGTCGTATGAAACTACTGGCTGGAAGTAGTGAAAAGTAGTTTAAAGAGCTTTTATTTAGTATTTTGAACATAATTTACATCTGACGGTCTTATGTGTACATGTTCTTTCTGGAGGCTTTAATATTAATAGAGATGTTGATTTTCAATTTTCATTCTAAGTCTTAGATATTTTTCTGAACAGTCATTGGATTAAAATATTTGGGATTGTTTTTTTTTTTTTTGTTCTTTTGACTCATCAGAAATACCTAAAAAGTAAAAATTAAGGTGGGATATATAGGTTAGACTGAAATAATGGACTAGTGCGAAAGGGTGAAACTCAGATTAATTGAACTTTTAAGAGGATGTTTTCTACAATTGAAAGGGTTAGAAGTTATTTTTTGGTACAGTCAGATTGAGGTTGGTGGGTACTTGTAACAGTTTTTTTTCGATCAACTTCTGTACCATCTACTTTTTAGCTAAAGCAAATGGCTTTGAATATATGGACCCCAATTATAAATTTTTATTACTTCTGAAATGACTGAACGGTCACTAGTAGCTTGAATGAGGTGTTTACTTTTAAGACATTTGGTTAGAAGCAATTGGTTATTACTCTAGTCCGTAACTAAAAGCGGTTGTGTTAAATAGTGCTAATGCTTTATAGGAAGTTTTTTCTATCTGCTCTAGCCCTTGAAGAGGTGCATAGATGTTAAAGAAATAGATCCCTGTTATCAAAAACAGTTGTCATAGAATCGCCTTCATGAGCTGATTGCTTTTAGTTAAGATCTCTCAATTAATGAGTGGCTTAATTTAAAATGGGACTTTTTCTTTGAATACATGAAAATAATAAAACTGGTAGAATCAGCTGTTTTCTAGAAATGTGTGTGTGCACTCATTTATGAATGAAGGATCTGGTAAATAATATTGATCTGATTACAATGAGTGAGAATGCTTATTTGGAATGAAGTAATTGCCACTAAATTCTTGGGGAACTTCATTTACTGATAGACTGTGAGACTACACTTAAGTCTGTTATTTACATTTTTTTAATGGTTTAATTTCAGGGGGTTTTAGTACAAGATACATTACAAAATTTGACATTTAAGGTGAACTGAAGTCTTGATTGTCACAGCATTTAAATAAAAGGTGAACTCGAGGTTAATATTCTAGCACTCAAATCACTGTAAATTCTGTATTATTAAAGTGTTCTTTTTAGCAAGGAACTTTTGGATATACAGCCTGTTGGATTAAAAGTAATTAATACTTGTAACTTTTTTTCCTTAGTTTGGATGTACTTCCAAGAGTGAGTTGCCCAAATCATCCAGAAACCTCTCTAGTAGAGGATTACAGAGCTGGTGATATGATTTGTCCTGATTGTGGGCTAGTAGTAGGTAAGTAACTATCCATATTTTTATGAATTACCATATACCATATAAATCTACATGCAGAGTTTATTTGTTTTCTCACAAAACTGGTATATAATAATTCAAGTATTAAAAGGTTTTGATTTGATACCTAAATGTTTTCTGTTGACTAAAAGGTTTTGAATAGTCTGTCTTATGGTAACTTCATACATTATTAAAAGAATCAAACTGTCTTTAAAGATTGAAAATTCAAAATATGGTGTAATATTGAATTAGAATATTGTGCTGTCTAGTCCAGTTAATCACAACTGTTGTTTCAGTCAGGAAAGTATAAGAAATGTAATAAAAGCTCTTTGTCAAATAACATGCTAACAAAAAAATTCTCAAGTTTCCCATTAAGGTTATCTTCTGTCCTGAAGGATTTCTCTTTATATCATTGCCAGCACCTGTTTTTATTAATTACTTGTCCTAAAGCTTTTAATACTATCCAAAGTAAATATGCAGTTTTTCCTCTGGAATTTTGCTGAGCTCTTTTACTCTGTTCGTGTGGCAGTAACTTCCACAGGCTAAACTTTGTTTCTAAACAGGAATACTTAGTGTGAAAGGCCATTTAGGCATTGTCTTTGTTGAAATGAGAGAGAGGAAGAAACATGTTGTCATAGAACATGCTCCATATTAATTTATATGTATCTTTTTTAGGATGAGCATCTTATTGTGCATCTTACTATCTTTATTCCTTTTACATGGGAAGATTTTCATGCTTGTGTTATGATCATTCTTTAATTTCTGTTTCTCATTTCTATTAAGTTTTTGTAGACTTTTGTTCTGGTTTTGTCTGGGATAGTTAATTTTCTTCCTGGTAGCTGGTACAGTGCTGTGTTTTGGATTTAGTGTGAGAATTATGTTGATAACACACTGATATTTTAGTTGTTGCTAAGTAGCGCTTATCTTGAGTTAAGGCTTTAAGTTTCTCAATGTTCATCAATATTATTGTTATTATTTTATTTAATTTTTGTTATTAAACTGTTCTTATCATACTCTGTGAATTTCACCCTTTTTTCCTGATTCTTCTCCCCATCCCACTGAGAGGGGGAAGGAGCGAGGGAGTGAGTAAGCGGCTGCATGGTGCTTAGTTGCTGGCTGGGGTTAAACTGTGACAACATGCCATAACCAAAAGAAAATCCTCTGTTTTGAGGGTGCATGTTCAAGTGATTCATTCAGTGATGTTAAATATTTCAGAGGGTTTTATATCCCTCTCTTCTAGACTGTGGTGATTTTGTTTTGGTTCTTGTCTTGCGCTGAATTAAAAATTTTTGTACTGCTGTTAGAATGAATCAAATGATTTAATAAGTTACAGCAGAACTATTACTTATTTAGCCAGGTGACTAAAATGTGTCTTTTGTTTCTGCAAACAGCAAACTTCTGTATAACTTATTAAAAGAAATGTTAAAATATTGAAATTTGAGTAACTATTTCAAGATTATTAAGCCATTTAAAAGGCCGGGGGGAGGTTTGTTACTTTCTTTGTTAAAAGAAGGTCTGGTTTAAATTGCATAAATTCTGGTAAAGATAAATTAATTGTAATTTATTCAAATGTCAATTCAAATGTCCACAACAATATTTCCTCCTGAAATAATGGTAACAGACTTATAAGTTATTGCTTAAAAATAGTTTTGTTCATGTTCAGCTCTTTGTGTGGCTGCCATAGAAGTTGAACCAAAGTTTAGAAAAGCCCATCTTGATCAGTTCATAACTTTTTAAGATAATTATGGCTTTTGAAGACGAGGGAAAGGTTTTGTTTGATACATGTCATTTTTAAGAACACACTCCCTAATCTGGGAGTTTATCAGAAATCTCACTTCATGTACCTTCTGTTATTTAGTTACAGTGTATTCTTGGTTTAGAGATTTACTCTCTGGTCTTTTCTGAATCAGTAGTGTTTCAATAAGATTGAAATTTGAAGTTAAATCCAGTATGCTGCTTTCTCTTTGCACAGTATTTTTCACTTGTTTCAAGTAAACCGTGCTTTTTTGCTGTGCAGTATTAAAACAATTAAGTCTTCTAGTGTCAACATGACTGAAGCTGGTGACTTTTTAATATTGCTTCAAAATACAGCTTTAGTCTACTAAATGTTCTGATCTGCCTTTTCACTGTTACTTTTCCTGGGTTGGCTTGTGTTCCATTTTTCATGGTAACTGTTTCCAACTTGTTAACTTTTCCTCCTGCTAATTGCCATTTGCATGAAAGGCAGTCAGAGACCTAAATTGAAATTATCCATGGAATTTTGATACTAATCTGGGTTGACATGCATCTGAAACTTTACACGCCTATGTCCAAGTTTATCTGCTGTCATAAATCTTGTGTTTTATTGTACATTTTTTTCTCAAATCATTCTAAGATAAGTGGTACAGTAAGTGTTTGTGTGCTGGCTTGAGGATTCACGGACGGAGTTTTTAAGGTTTGGAGAAGTAGTTAGTTCTATGTTCATTGAAAACATTGACTGTATCTCATTCTTCAGACAGACTTGGTGGAGGGAGAAGCATTTTGTTCAAGAACACAAGGCTAGTAAATCTTTTTTTTTGACAGGTAAATATTTTGCTTGCTACCTTTTAGGCAGTAAAAAAGACTGGAAGTCAGCTGATATGCCAGAAGGGGCTGAAGAAAGCAGAATCATAGTGGAATACACAGCACTGAATTTTCTTGATGTAGCAGGGGTGGTGAGCTGAATTTCAGAGGGGGTAAGAATGAGTCTAGTGGCATGTACAGCTGTGTAGCATCTCAGCTAGGTAGGAATACCTTTCTAAGCAAAGACTTTCCTTAAACTTCTGTATAGCTTCATTAAATGTTATCTTAGTGTGCAGGAGTTGGAGCATCGAGATGTTTGTTTTCAGTATTTTGTAAGTGATTTTCTCTAATGGGTTATCTCTGTCTGCCTCAATGGGCAGATATAGCTTAGAGGAGAACGGTGCTCTTGTATGGAGTCGTTTTTGGATAGCCTTAAAGCGGAAGTCTGTCTTCAGTGAGAATCCTTGGACATGTATCAACTTGTTAAAGCTTTGAATCAGATGACCTGTATTCAGATGTTTATTCCATGTTCTGCTTCTTCCTGAGTGTTCAGTTAAAGAATTTTTTTGAAAAATGTTCAATAGCTTGTGGTCAGCAGTGAGGCTGTTACAAAATTCTGTCAGACTATTCTGTTAGGTAATGCATCTGAACAGTTTAAGAACTAAATGGTGCATCTTAAATTCAGTTTTGATCTATGAAGAACAGGTAAGTTTTAACTACACCACAGATATTTTTTTCTCTACAATGCAAGAGACAAGGAGGAGGGGGTTTCATGATTGCCTCTCTGATGGCCAGTCCATTACTCAGGATGTCTGTCATTAGGGGTAAGATTGATTGCATCTGTACATAGATGCTTGTTTTCTGAAAACCTTTTTTTCCAGCTGTTGATAGTGTCCTGTAAATGGAGAAGGTGCTCAAGTACTTCTGACTTGGATCCAGTAGAGGGCAGTTATGCAGTTATGTCTATTCTAGTATCTTTATACCTCAAAATGTTGAAAAATATTTTCATATTTGGGTGTATGTTTATGGTTACTTTCTGAGAGTATTATCAACATTTAAAACTAAAATGTGAAATCTCAATTTAAAGTATTGCTTAAATAGGCAAAAATCTTTAGATACGGATGTGTATTGGTACCTTATATCTGATTACTGCTTCTGCACCTGGTGTCCAGAGAACTAGAAAGTGTCTGATGAGTTAGTCCTTGCAAACAAAACTCTTTGCATCCATGGAAAATCTAATTATAAAGGATGCTAATAATTAAAGAAATTCTGAATAGTTGACACTTGCATGAGCATTCATGGATGCTTGATTTGCACATGGGAGTCTGTAATATGAAGAAAGTGACTTGATAGCCTTTTTCAGAAGCATTTCAAATAGTCTGTTTTAAATCTAACCCATTTCAGCTTGTCCAGGTTTTGGCTGGGATAAAAACTTTTTTTTTCTTCCTATTTAGTAGCTAGAATAGTACTGTGTTCTGGATTTAGTATGGGATTTGATATGAGAAGAATGTTGATAATACACTGATGTTCTTAGTTGTTGCTACGAAATCTATGCCCTGCTAGTGCACAGGTACACAAGAAGCTGTGCAGGAGCAGAGCCAGAGCAACAGACACAAATTGGCCAATGGAATATTCCATGTCTTATAACATCATGCTCAATATATTGTTAAGGGTCAATTGGGAAACTCACTCTGGCTTCTGGGATTGTGGTTTCAGGATTCTCTCTTCTCTGGGATCACCGTCTAGGAACGGGCTGGGCATTGGTCAGCGGGTGCTAAGCAATCATTGTGCATTACTCATATTTTCTATTATTACTATGATTATTATAATTATTTTATTTCCGTTATTAAATTGTTTTTATCTCAGCCTGTGTCCTTAACCTTACCCCTCCAACAATATTGTCTGTTCTCTGGGCATGGGGGAGGGTGAGTGGCTGTGTGGTGTTTGGCTGCTGGCTGGGTTTAAACCACCACACAGCTTTAAAGACGAGGGTGATGGTTCTAGCTGTTTCAGCACTAATGCTTGTAACAGTGGAGACTTAGACTTTAGATGTCAGAGGTGGCATCTTTTATCAGGCTTTGTAATAAGCACTGCTATTAGCATGAAATTTTTTGGAGGGTGGAAATTTTCTAGTTAGTGGGTTCTAGGCTGGGAGCCAGAGGTGTTTGAGCGCCACTATGAAGTATGCTTCCATTAGTTGAAGTACTAAATTTATTTAGTGGAATAACTAACATTTTGAATCATCCTGTTTCAGAAATATTTTTTTTACTTCCTTATCAGATTGGCAAAGTGATTTAGGGCAAATAAGGGCTAGAAATGATCTGAACTCCTGATGGAAGAAGAGTCCAAAGCCTCTTATTTTTGTGATATAGTGTAGATCAGACACATTTTTCACTGAGATTCTGTCGTTTGAAGCATCCTTTGCAAGTACTTGAGCTGTTTGTCTTTTAAAGACCGCAAGTTCTCGAGAGGTCTAACTTCAACCAGACTTGTTCACTAGATTGTTTAACATTTCTACTCATTTGTTTCCTCCAAAATTATTACAAGCCGATGGTTTAGGAAGCTTGGAAATCCTACTATATTTGTAATCATTTTGATATGCAAGAGCTGCTAAGCCTGTGTTGTTGTAGCAGTCATTTGCTGGCAGTGTTATACTGTGTGTTTCAATCCATAGTTGCCTGCTGGTACTGGTATGATGCTGTTGATGTCTGGAAACTAGTCAAAGTCTTCTGTGGGTTTTGTTCATTTTTGTTTGGTTAACATCTCAAAGCCTGCTCTGGTTCTGTTGTTTTCAGCTGAGTCTTGTGGATAGGCTCGTGTTGCTGTTGGTGATGATGCATTTGTGGTGTTGACAATTTATTGAAAACAAGTTAGCTTCTTGAAAATAATATTGCTATCTTACCGAAGGCTGGAAATTTTGTAGAAAAAGCTCTAACTGTAAAATTGTGTTGTTTTTTTTTCTTTTTTCCCCTCAAGAGTTTATTTTTTGATAACATTCAATATATCTGGTCTTAAATAGAAGTTCTAAAGCTGAAAACGGGGAAAAAAAAAGAGTTTATATTTTGGAAGCTATAAAGCTGAGTACTACTGTATGGGGCAGTGCATAAGGTAATAAATAGAATATGGAGGAGTAGATATCTGGAGTAATGTGTCTAGCTCTGGGTTCCTTGGTACCAGAAAGATAGAGACTTGCTGGAGCAAGCTCAGCAGAAGGCTGCAAAAGTGATTTAGGGACTGGAGCATCTTCCATATGAGGAGAAACTGAGAGCTAAGACTGTTAGGTTAGTCTGGAAGAGAGAAGGTTCAGTTCAGCCTGGCTCTATGTGGTTACATGTCCCCATGATTCTCTTCAGCTTGTGTTCTACTACCTAGGTTTTTTATTGTAGTTTGTTTCAGCACCTCATTACTCTGGTTAATAAGGAGTTGACTGAAATTAATTGTAATTCTATATATTTTTTAAAAAAATTGGCGGTGTGAAATGCTTTTAGTTAAAAATATATGTGCTCACTAGATGGCAGCAGATTCCTTAACTAACTGTAAGAAAAACATTCTGTAGAAACAGTAGGTATTTTGGTACTTCAGAATGCAAATAAACTTTACCATATTTATGTTAAGATTAAAATATTAGTTAACAATACATAGAATTTGATGCAATGTACAGCTAACCTTAGAGCTTCTCTGAAAAAGACAAGAATATACCTTCTCAGAACTGTTTCAAGACTGGATAACATTACTTGAGTCTTGAATTTCATTCTATTTCTTGTTTTGATTAAACATCTTCAACTTGCAGCTATGTTGCCTTCATATAACAGATAATACAAAATGTGAAAAGAGAATAAAGTACATGTGTATTATGAGTTAATTGCAATTGGAGTGTAACAAAATAGCTGTTATTATTTTTCTATAAATATGTAAGTGCAAATTCAGGGCTTGTTGAATGAAAATATTTTCCTTTGAGAAATCACTTTCTATTCTTGGGGAGGAGTAAACATACATAATTGGTGATGTGTAGATGTTTTAAGCTAACTTTTAAAGGCTGTTCAAAGTTTTGATACTGACCTGAGTTTACTCTTGCACTTCCGTAGCGCATGCTCTTTGCATTTGGCAGTTGTGAAGAAAAGTAACCTTGGTTTGAGGTTTTCCGTTCCGAATAACAGTTCTGCATTTTACTAAATGAGCTTTTCAGATGGTAGGTAACCTGAGTCAGTGAAGTTTGCAGTGTGTATTTCCACTAGAGCCTATGTATTAGTCTATTAGACTGTATTTTAAAGAATAACCGAATACTGGAAGAATGGTAAATGAAATGGTGCGATGAAGAGAAACTTGTATGGTCAGAAGGATGCTTCAGAACATTGGTCTGGAGATGGGTTCCATAAAGATTTGGTCCTGTAAACTGCATTTTTCATATGTATTTCAGAGGAGGAAGCTGAGGAGATGAATTTGTCAGTCTGATGAAAATTAAGTAAAGGAGTGTCTAATGTAACCATGTCTAGTGAAGCTTATTTTTGTTCAAAAGGATTTCATCAAAAGGAAGTAATGAAGGGAATATCCGGCTACTCCCATACTTATCGTGGCTCGTTACCATTGCCAAAACCAGTATAATAACAGTGTGAGAAAGCAGGGACAATTTTATAAGGCACTTACTGGGAGCTCCGGTGTTTGACTGTCAGCCTTTTTTTCCGGGTGCTTCAGGGGAAAGCAAATCAGTAGTGTATGACCCAGCAAATTCAGTTTAGGACTTGTAATGTTAACTCAGGACCAGTCTTCAAGACTGATTCCATACACTGCTTTTTGTAAGACTGACTTTGGTATTCTAAGGTTTTGTTTTGATCATTTAGGGTGGGGCTTATTTGCATCTATACTAACATCACAGTTCCAGAGTAGTTTTTATCTTTTAAAGCATTGAAAATAATAAATGCCACACTTTTGTGTGTGTCAAATGGGATGTATTTTCCATCTGTGGAAAACTTTTGGTCTATTTGTTCCGTTTTTGTTAATATTTCTAGCTTGTCGCACTTCTATAGAAGCCTTTTGAAAGGTGGAGTGCACTTGCTAGGACCTCTGTGTATTTTAAGACACTGAGTATACAGAAAAACTTATTTTCTGCAATAGCAGATCTCTTGGCAAAGTAAAAAGGCTTGCATGCTGCATCTTAATTACACAAATACTTTATATTCAGTGATTTGTTCTACTTAATCTTTTCTCACTCTGAAATAGTAGTCTCAATCCTCTGTTTGTAATATGTTTGCCAAAGCAGGCAGTGATATAACACTTTTTTGTTAGAGCAGGAATGGTTCATAACTCACAAGAGGCAGATCCCTGAGTGAGTCATTTAGGTCATTCCCACTTGTGTGGAAAAAATATTACATCATTGCCCTGTACTCAGTGTTCTATTTATACCATGCCAGAATTTTAAGTACATTTTGCTTTTTTTAGATGCTGTAAACAGTATTGGGGGGTTGTCTTAATGTTACTGCTAGGCCATAGAAGGAGCATTACTGAATCAAGTATTTACAGAGAGTCCAGGAGCTAGAGGAGTGTTCTGTCTGCTAATATAAGCTTGCAAGAAGGGGAGACCTTTGCAGCAGAAAGAATGGATTTGTGCCTTCTTTTACTCTGCTATATACTTAACCTTCTTGGTTTTGATTTTTTTTTTTTCCCCTCCCCTTCTTGGTTTTCATTAGAGCAGTAAATAAAGGTGGAACATAGATGTGAGCATGTCTGGCAAATATTGATGAGAACACCTCTAACCTAAATTTATTCTTGTTGGTTGTGGTCATGTCTTATGGTTCATTCACAGCTTTCAATTTCAAGTGTATTCCTTGAATAATATTAAAAATATCCCCCCCCTCCCCAAGTAATTGTGCAGTTGCACCACTATATGTCCATTGCTCCTTTATTTTCTCCAGCTTCATATCTTGCATTCTTGTATTACCATTGCTTGTGGAGTGCTTTTTGTCTCCTTACGTTTTCACTGGGTTAAACCAGCCTCTGTGGTTTCATACTAAGGCTTCTGTACCGGAAACTTTTCTTGCAGCCAATGCTACTTATGTTTTGCAGACATTTCTTTCACAACACAAACACTGATGAAAGTAGTGAATTTTTCCTCAGGTTTAACGAAGCAGGGTGACAATTATATTGAAGTTTCTTCTGATACTTTATACAGAGCTATAATCTGCTTTGCTGCAAAACACTAGAAAAAGTGTTCTTTTTGTGCTTTTCTGTATGTGTATTCTTAAAAATTTTCTGGTATTACTCTGGAGGCAACACCTTTCAGATGCAGCTTTTACCAGAACTGTGAATAAAATGAACTGTACTGCTGACAGCAAGGGGGATGTGTTTGTTTTTTTTGTTTGTTGTGGATTTTTTTTCCCCCTAAGATAGTACTGCTGTGATTACTGGAGGGCTTTTGCCTGCATCAGAATGTTGGTTAGAGTTATTTCTCAATCTGAAAAGTTGCTGTAGAAAAGGTTTAGATGAAAGTTAATTTGAATAGAGGACTACAAGGAAAGTTGTTGCAGAGAATGTGGGTTTAGCGTTTTTTCTGCTTTCTCTGAATCTGTATTTAAACTCTTCCAAATATAACAAGGTAGGTAGAGTTTAAGAAGAAATAGTTGTGTGTATATGTATACGTGTGTTGATACTGTCAAGCATCATAAATGGAGTTGAGGGTCAGATGTCCCTTCAAGAAGAAGAATTGAGCTGCAAAATGTCATTATATCTGATTGATGGGTGACATATTTCAGAGTACCAAGGACCTGGAGCTCATGCATAGAAGTGATTTATTACAGCTTAATGAGATTGTGTATGATAGATAATTCGCATGTGCACTTTGAACACATGGCAAATGTGAGAGAATTTGCTAAGTTACAATAACTTACTAATTTATCTGAACGCTGGGAACAACTGTAGGCAACCATGACCTCCAGCTTGAAATCAAGGTCTTGATTCCTTTTGTACATTGAAGATGACATGATATTCTTAAGGATAATTGTAATTCTTTGTGTTCTGGATGTATTTCTCTAGTGGCATTTTTTTTCCATTGCCTTCAACTTAACTTGTGAATCCTAAACAATTTGATATATTGTCTTGCAAGTTACTGTTCTGTTTGGGAATGTCAACAGACTGCTGCCTTATAATGCTCAGATGTGTAACTTGCTGTTTCATGAAATATTTCAAAACATTATATTAATGCAGACTGTTGCTTTCTGTAAACTTAGGTGACCGGGTCATAGACGTAGGGTCAGAGTGGAGAACTTTCAGCAATGACAAAGCTACAAAAGATCCATCTCGAGTTGGGGATACCCAAAATCCTCTGTTGAGTGATGGCGACTTGAGTACAATGATTGGCAAGGTAACACTTAAAATGAAAAATTTTACTAAGTTTGAGTGTTCTTATGTGAAGTACATGTTTGTATGTCCGTAGGGAAACTATGCAGACAGTATTTACAAAGACATTTTGTCTAAACTGAGCTCTTATACTTCAGTGATGTGTAAAATGTGGCTTTTTCCTGGGGGTAGCAGGAAAGGGCTGACCTCTTCAACAGAAGTATAGTTTGTAGTGCTGTGGGGTTACTTGCCACTCTTTGGTATGCTGCTATAAATAGAAAAGCTGATGTTGCAATCTTTAAAGAAACACTGGTTTAGCATGCGTGTTTGAGATGATTCTGAAATAACAGATACTTAGTTTTGAGGTCTCAATAGCTAGTACTGCCCAACTTGAACTGTCAGTTATTGTAATCTATATTGGATTCATATTGGAGACCTAGAGATCTACATGCATGTTGTACATGTTTTTCCAGTTAAAGCACTAAATGTAGAATTCTTTCATGGTGTGAATGCTCCGGAAGAAAGTATTCAGTGCATACTTGAGTTGAAATTTAGTGGTACAGCCATATCCTACTTTTTCCCATGAGAGAGCAAGCAAGATTAATTGCATAAATGCACTCCCTTTAATGAAGTAGTGAACCAGGTAAGTTTTAATTGTTGTACGTTTTGTTACTTTTTTTTACTGCAAGATCCAAATTGATTCTTGTGGATTTCTTGAATGCTTCATGAAGGGTGATCCAGTTGCTGATAAATAACTATTAAAACATGTATTGCTGCTTTGTGTGTTGTGCTGTGTATGCCTAGGATTCCTCAGAAGTTTTCTTCCAGTAATGTTGCTAGGATGAAGAAGTCGACATACCTAAATATGTATGGGTGTGTATAGGGGAGTGTGCACCATACCAAGAATTGTTCAAAGAGATGAAGTTGACTAGTGAATACTGATATGGACAGCTAATCTTTCACTATTGGTAAAAAGAAATCTTCTGTTAAAAGGATTGTCCAAGTAGATGCTTGTGTTTTGGATAACTCCAAGCATTGCTGCCCGCTAGTTTTTAGGATGCCTTATGGTTGCTTTTGGAGTTCATTCAGGTAAACAAATTTCCACACTGCTCCATTAAAATGTTGGCATTGCGAAGTACCTCTGTGAAGCAGTGCTGTAGAAGGCGGTGGAGTTTTAATGTCACCTGTATATATCCAGAAAGATTGTAGTTCTCAGGGCTTGTATTTCTGTTGCTGATTTAGTCAGCTGTGATAAAGATCAGAAATAGTCTTTATAGACCGATGGAGAAATTGACTGTTTGCTTCAGGTTCACACTTGTCTCCTTTTGGGACTGTACATACAAGGTTTGTTTTGGGGAGCTCAGTTTAAGGTAGGATGACCCTGAGCTCTTTTAGAACCTGCATGTTGGAAAAGACAAAAGTTATTTCAGCTGAAGGTAGAATATGTATCCAGGTGATCAGGGAATTGTGCTGTTAACCCTCTTCTTTCTGGTGGTTCAGAGCCTCATTTAGAATAAGAGGGGTAGCAACCTCAGTAAGAGAATTCAAGACCTAGAGAAACATCTGTGAAAGGTTTGTTTTTCAATGAAAACTAAAAATTTTCAGAGATGGACATTCATCTAATGAAACAGTTTTGCTGTTAACCAGCACATCCTAGAGTAGGCATGACCAAACCTGCTGTAGCAAAGAGTGCTGTTCAGTGAAGACAAGATGCAGGAATGTCAGTGTGGCACGATTTAACCTGAGAACTCTGAGTAAAAATGTCCAAGTACTGGAACTACCAGGATCATATTGGTGAGTGTAGAGGGAGCAGTGTGTTCTACTGTGGATGTTTTATTTGCATGGGGAGGAATCACGAAAGAGATGCATTATTTTCTACAGGAAGTAGGGAATCTCTTTGACAAATCACGATGTGTTCTGTATAAGAGTTCCTGTGTTTGTCTTGCCTGTGAGCAGAGGCTCTGGGATGTCAGCTCATTGACGTGAACTCTGTATCAGGAACTGCATTTTTCCTCAGTCATTTGGAAGGAAGAGAATGGCTTATACCAGAAGATGCAGAAAGGGCATGAATTTTGCAGCAAGAATAACTAAACCAAGTATTTCTCAAGCGGTCTTTTGAAGTCCCTGCCAGCAGTAGGCTGGGATGAGGATTAACCTAGATATGCGCAGTGGTTGAACAAGGATGAAATTGGTGTAGTCATGAAGATAAGTAGTATCCAATGGAGTGCAGAATGGCTTTCATGAATTCCAGAGAATGAAGCAGGGTAAGATAGTGTTTTCTCTGTTAACAACAAATTTTAGAATGGCCTGAAGTGGACCCCAGATTTGTGTGCCAGAGATTGCTTTAGCCTTTCATGTGGGACAGGGAAGAGAGAGGTATTCTTTTCTGCTTGAGGTAGAGCTGCAGATAATAGAATCTTTAAAACAAACGCTCCCCCCACCCCACCCCCCCAAACCAAAAAAGCTCAAAGGACAACCTGTGTCATGGAAAATCCAAAACAGAAGGACATTGATAATTCTCCTGGCACATAATATTAGAGGTTTATTGTAAACTGGGCAATGTAGGTGGAAGTGGAGTCTGACCCACTTACCTACAACAATAAAGTTCTGGTGATGACTTGTTGCCTTGAAATAGTAAAGGAAGGGGGCCATTTCTGTTTCACAGAATTGTTTGTCACTCTTTCCTTTTTGAAACCAGGAGGTGCTGCTTTGGGTTCTCTTTCTGCTGGGGGTATGTCATCTGTATATGCAGCAAAAAAGAGGCCGCTTTGCCCATGCAAAGGGATTAGTTCCTAATTGGTTTTAGTACTTAAGGGACCCATCTGTCTGAGGCAGCAACAGCCTGCTTTGGAAGAAAGATTAATTTGTCTGTGCAGAGGAGAATGAATAGCATAGCTGGCTGTGGTGGAAGTGGTTTGCATTCTTCGGGCAGATCCTTAGGATACTGGCACAACTATATCTCTCTGAAAGTAAATACTGTGTCCTGCAGTTGATCTGATGACAATGCAGATGAGCTGGAGATGTGAGATGTCTGGCATTAGTTGTGACTTGATTACCATAATATTATAGTTATTTCTAAAATCCTCATGTAAAATTCAAGAAAAATAACTAAACAAGCAGCTTCTAGATTTGCCTTCATATAATGAACTCTTTTCTATGAATCTAAAATAAAACTTAAGTTTTGCTACCTTGTCTTGGGAAAAGTTGTATTCTGTCACCCTTTGTAGTTAATCTATTCCTTTTTGTAGTGACTGCAACTACAACAAAATTTAGGTTGGTGAAACAAGAAAATAATGCAATCTTTTAGTATAGAATTCCTACCCTTTGATCAGATGCCTCTGAAAGGAAGCTGGCTCTTGTCAGACTGCCTGGCCTGCATCCAGAAGTGGGATATTGATAAGCAGTGTCGAGATACCAAGGGCTGATGATTGAAAAAGAAAGGATCCATCAGACTATAGTGAGCTGGTTATACTGAGCAAGAAGACTGCTGGATCTGGGGGCATTGCTTGGTACTGTGGATAACTTCCAGTCAACGATGCAGATGATGTTGGTGATACTTCTACTTCCTGCTATTAAAGGGGCTATATTCGGGTACAAAGTTGTCTGCCAGCACTGTAAACCTAACCTCCACTGAGCCCCTTCAGAGATTACCAGTGTTTACTGGACTGTGTTTTCTCACTCTAGTTATCTTTGAGGCTGTTTACAGGATTGTATCCTTGAGGTTTCTGCTCTGTTTGAAAGCCAAGCAGGTAGAACTCCTGACTTTGACAGGTACCTTTCTTGCTGGGCTGGTAAAGATATGAGTAGATGTTTCATAAAGGCCACAACAGTAAAACACACAATTCTTAAAGTCTCTTTGATTTAGGTTAAAACTGTATGACTTCTGTTTTTTTTTTTTTTTCCATGAAGGGGGAAAGGGACTCATAACATGGTTGCCAAGGGTAGAAGCAGTAAAGCATTGTCTGTCAATTGAAGGCTCCAGAAGGAAAGTAGATGGTGCATTTAAATAGCAAATGCAGGGAGAATTGCTGTGGTTTAAGCGGTTGAGATGGAAGAGTATTTTCCAACCCTTTTATAGTTATGAGCTTGTATTGGGTTTGTGTAGAAAGGTTTTGGTAGCAGGGGGGTGATGGGTGGCTTCTGTGAGAAGCTGCCAGAAGCTTCCCCTATGTCCGACAGAGCTCATGCCAGCCGGCTCCGAGATGGATCTGCTGCTGGCCAAGGCCATTAGTTTAGCGCCTCTGGGATAACATATTTAAGAAGATAAAAAAAAGCCAACTGTGAAACAGTAATTGCAGCCAGAGGGAGGAGTGGGAATATGTGAGAGACCCCAAGATCAGTGCAGGAGGGGGAGGAGGTGCTCCAGGTGTCAGAGCAGAGATTCCCCTGCAGCCTGTGGTGAGGCAGCTGTGCCCAGGTTGGTTCATGGGGGAGCAGTTCTCCACCTGCAGCCCAGCGAGGAGCCCATGCTGGAGCAGGTGAATGCACCTGAAGGAGGCTGTGACCCTGTGAGAGGCCTGTGCTGGGGCAGGTTCCTAGCAGGACCTGTGGCCCCGTGGAGAGAGGAGCCCGTGCTGGAGCAGGTTTGCTGGAAGGACGTGGGGGACCCACGCTGGAGCAGTTCCCGAAGAACTGCAGCCCCTGGGAAGGACTCATGCTGGAGAAGTTTGTGGAGAACTGTCTCCCATGGGAGGGACCCCATGATGGAGCAAGGGATGAGTTTGCGGAGTCCTCCCCCTGAAGAGGAAGGAGTGGTAGAAACAGTGTGTGTTAGTTGACCACAGCCCCCATTCTCTGTCTGCCTGCACCGCTATGGGAAGGTGTTTTAAAATTTGTTTTATTTCTCATTATCTTACTCTGATTTGATTGGCAATAAATTAATTTTTCCCAAGTTGAGTCTGTTTTGCCTGTGATGGTAACTGGTGAATGATCTCTCCCTGTCCATATCTCTACCTGTGAGCCTTTCATTATATTTTCTCTCCCCTGCCCAGCTGAGGAAGGGAGTGATAGAGTAGCTTTGGTGGGCACCTGGCATCCAGCCTGGGTCAGCTCACTGTGGAGCTGTATATTGGGTATGGCTCTTTGAGTGCTCATATTGACAGGGTGTTTGCCTGTAGCTGTATTGGTAGTTCCAATATACATAAGCAAATGTTCAAAGGAAAAGGTAACCATAAGTACTGGCAAGAAAGTAAAAAATGAGAGGTTAAGGAGAACCATTACAAAACCCCCCTATCTTTTAGGTGCTGTAGAGTGGAACAGAGAAAATCTCTATGGTGAAGGGGAATGCTTGATGGCCACAGGACAGAGCAGTGTTTCCTGGTAAAGGACTCCCTGGCATGAAGCCTGAGTAAACAAGGACCAGGGAATTGCTGTCAGGGTTGATAGGCATTTGTATGTGGTCACTTTTCTGTCATCTAAAGGGTTCTGAGCACATGCAGTTGCTGTTAAGTGTTTGTGCATAGTGTTAGTCTAGGAGGCTGTGATGCCCATAAATGTTGTGATGTCTTGCAACAGGGGTATGAGTGATGGCTGGGAAGGAGCTTTTTGACCTGGGACATGTATATTTTGGGCCAAGGGAAGTTGTTCTGGCATAGTTTCTGAAAGGAAGGACTAGTGTTGCAGATATGTTTGTAGTGCTCTTTGTGGCCTGAAGTTTAATGTACTTGATTCTTGCTCTTTGCTTACCTTTAAACCTTACTGGGAACCTTTGGACAGTTGGAGGTGTTCATCTAGTCAAGGAAGCAGGATTGTCTTTGGAGCAGCCCAGCACTACGTTGGTGTCAGGATCATTTCTGGTCCTTTCATCTGAAAGGATGTTTGAAAGAGTAGAAAAAAACCAAGAATGATCTTGGAATCTAGCATCTGTCATAGAGCCTGTTCAAGGGTCTACTAGGGAAGCTTGCAGGGGAGGGTTCTGTGCTGGAGTCCTTGCTCTCCACAGCAGTAACAAAAGTGCGTGTGCCTCACAGATACAAGTCTCAACGCTAGAGGTATGAGCTCATTGGCAATGGGGTGTAATTGGAGTCCTTGGGTGTAGGGAAGTGAAACAGTATAAGTGAATGGTCAAGAGTGAGTGCTATTAGTGTCAGCCAGAGATCGTGTATTAAATGTAGATGTGCACCTGGGAGAGACTATAGAATTAGAAATAGAATGGGAGTTCCTAAGAACATATATTGGGAAAGAAGAAACAAGCTCTGACTCCTCCTGGGCAACTCAGAGGAATAAGGTGGTGCCAGGGTGTGGTTTGCCCTTTGTTTGCTGTGTTCTGTCCCCGCTTCGTACCACATGGGCATCCTGGTACATTGCTGGGTCCTCAAATTGAGAACTATGTGCAAGTGCTGGATGTGAATAGTCAGGTTAGCAGTTAGTCATAGATCAAGATCTGCTTTATGCTTAATGTTTTTGGCAAAATAGTAGTCTCTGTCTGCAGCAGCCACAGTATCAGCTTGTTTAAATGACCAAATCTGTCTGCAATGGAAGTTGGATGCACCTGCCCTGATAAATTGTTTGAAGGTGCCAGCAAGGATTAAGGGCTTGCTGATTCAGGGAATCCAGGTTTCTACTCATGATGTGGAATTGTTGTGAAGAAATGTTTGCTGCCTAAAAGAACTCATGGCCCCACACACTGTGACAGCAAACACATAAGTAGACAATATAAATTACAGACATTGCTCTTCTGAACTTACAGGCCATGTTGTCATCAGCTATGACTAATCTGACATGGCATTATTTGTTGAAGACATGTTTCAGACTGATGGCTAATTGAAGACCCTAAACATTTTAGGCCCTCTTAGTTGGGCAAAATTCATTGCATATGTACTAAAGTGTGCAATTTGCACTATCAGTTGTAAGGTACAAAAAAACCCCCAACCATGTTAGAAGCTTGTTTTGAAGTTGCCAGGTTGAGTTAGTTCTTCTAATATCTCAAGCTTTTCTTTTAGGAGGTCTCTGGTTTTCCTGTAAAGACAGAATATATGGATATTTACATTTTGCCCTAATTAAGGCTTGCACCTGCTAGCAGGGCACAGTATCAAATTGGTTTTGAATAGGTCATTGGTTTGGATATTCTCCTTGATGCCTTCATTTTCATATTTGAGTTATCAGTGTAACAACTGGTCTCCAGTTGGCCATAAAATCTTGTTTTTCTGACTCGTCAGTCTGCCACAGTGCAGATGCAGCCCAGATGACATATGGGTTGCATAAAATCTAATCTTGGACCTCCACATTGGTGACAAAAGCATTGAGATGCACACACTGGCTACATGTTAGTAACCTTATTCTTTGAACTATTGTTACATTAGGAAATAAAAAATCTCTGCATAATCTGTGGTCCTTGGAAATCAGAACACGATTTGAGATGTGCAGAGTACAGAACCTGATGTTTGGAACAGTGCTCGATTGTATGATTTATTTCAGTGATGATTATTTGTGTAACTGTTTGAACTGAATGCCTTGAATTAAGATGTATAAAGCTGAAAGATGTTTGCTTTTGACATGAGAAGAAAGTTGTTTGTGTTTTATTGACAATAAAAATTTTTCAGGGCACAGGTGCAGCAAGTTTTGATGAATTTGGGAATTCAAAGTACCAAAATCGCAGAACTATGAGCAGCTCTGATCGTGCAATGATGAATGCTTTTAAAGAAATTACGAACATGGCAGACAGAATCAACCTTCCTAGAAATATAGTTGTAAGTTCATGTCTTTCTTCCTTAAATTGTTCTGGTATTGACTTAGTTAGCATAATATAATGAGCACATGAATTTTTGATACTGCTGCTAATTAAATGGCCTAGAGTTAATTAAATTTAGTCTTTTTGCTTTGAAGGATCGAACAAATAATTTATTCAAGCAAGTGTATGAGCAAAAGAGCCTGAAGGGAAGGAGTAATGATGCTATTGCTTCTGCTTGTCTCTACATAGCCTGTAGGCAAGAAGGTGTTCCAAGAACGTTTAAAGGTAAGTTTTCAGTGATACAGATTCAATTTTGCTATGAAGTAAAGGTCTAGTTACTGTCTCTGTAGGAGGTTGGCTTTCTTATCCCTGGACTTTGCTGGATCGGTTGTTCACAGCTACAGCTCACGTTTCGGGGGGAAGGATAGGAGGGAATCTGGAAACTTGTTATATTCCTGAAGTGAGTAGGCTTTCAGGCATGGGATTTTTTTGTCATAATCCACTGAAAATAATTTAGCATTTGAAAGTCATTCTGAGTGTTGGTGAAACTTAAAAGGTAGTGGATGAAGACTGTTGTAACTGAATTTGAACCAACAGTTCTGCAGTAAATATGTGCAACTTTTCCCTGACACGGGTACAACTTTTTTTTGCCATTGAGTACCAGATTTCCTTTACTAAGCAAGCTCTATTAATTATCTCCTTACAAGAAACATGCACTGACTGAAGTGATTTGGAAGTCTCACAAATGTGCAAAGCTTATTCAGTGATGGTGGCCTTCATGACATCAGCCTTCTTTGTGGGTCTTGATATTTTGAGAATCAAATTTGACTATTTTGGGGGAGCAAATGATGTCAAGTCTAAAGTTTAATTTTTACTCTTTGTTTAGAAATATGTGCAGTGTCCAGGATTTCAAAGAAGGAAATAGGCCGGTGTTTTAAACTTATTTTGAAAGCACTTGAAACCAGCGTTGATCTGATTACAACTGGAGACTTCATGTCAAGATTCTGTTCTAATCTGGGTCTTCCCAAACAAGTACAGATGGCAGCAACACATATTGCCCGTAAAGCTGTTGAGTTAGATTTGGTTCCTGGCAGAAGCCCTATCTCTGTAGCAGCTGCAGCTATTTACATGGCATCACAAGCTTCTGCTGAGAAAAGGACACAAAAAGGTAAAACATCTTTTCTTCTTTTTTCCTCCATGTTTTTCTGCATGAAAGAGAATTCAGTGTTATTGTAAACTTGGATGATGTCTAATTGCATATGGCAAGGACCAAACCAGGATCTCCCATTCTCCAGAATGAAAACTGAGTTAACTGGCCATGCTCAGTGTAAACTGTGTTTACTTCCTTCTGGCACTAGGAGCTGGATTCTTGAATGCAATAGACTAGTGCATTCACATGAGCACATGTGTGTTCTGCTACTCTAAAATACTTCAGATGCAAACTGGGGCCAGTTGCAGGTAGTGTTACAGTTCTAGATTACAGAGTCTTTAATTGTTCTAGCGGGGGATCACCTAAGTTAGAAGATATTCCTTGACTGCTTGTGAGGCTGTGATAAAGACGGAAAGAGGTGGGACAGCAGGCTTGGCCACAGATCACCAGATCTTCTGGCAGGGTAGCCCTTGAGAAGCTAGCAGTGTTCAGGGCTGTTCTTGAGCTTCAGAGCAGCATGGATCAGCCTCTAGGGCTCAAGAGACTCCGGCTTATATGGGGATAGCGCCTGAGGAAGGAAGGGAGCTTAAGGCTGGGGTGGTTAGTAATTGGTGTACAAAAGGATCCGAGTGCTAGGAGCTGGCTGTGGGAGCTCTCTTGATGTGTTTAGTCCAGATCAGAAATGTTAAAAGTCCAACAATTTCTTAGTGGAGAGCTGATCTTAGGTAAAGAATAACCTTTATTCGTCAGGTGGCAGTGCTCTGTTCTACGTTAATCACTGCCTATTCTGTCCCTGGAACTTTCATCATGTTGGCAGTTTCCTGCGCATGCGAGTGATCTAGAGCCCAAGCAGTACAATGCCTTCATCCTTGCTTGCCTTGAGCTATTGGATTATGTCTCTTAAGAGTGATTGTTAAAACAAAATACATCTGCCTGCCATGGATACAGACATAACTCCATACTCCTTCAGTGCCCTCAGACAATGCTGAAGGCTTTCATGCAATTCAAGGTTTAAATTCTGTAAATTTTAAGTTTCTGTGCATCTCAGACAGGTGTTTCCTTTGCTTATTAAACAGTGCTCTGTGCATCGGGCTATTTTCTCTGTGCATTTTAAGGTGAATGTATTTCATGTTTAGCTGATGGTATTGCTTTTTGTCTATGCCTGAGGTTTTTTTGCTGTTTTTGCTTATATTTAATTAAATCATAAAAATGAACATCCTGATGTTGATGATTTATTAGAATATTGCTGGGCACATGTAGAGTTTGCAGTAGATGTTTCTAATGACTTTTGTGCTCTTGGCCCTCTGCCAATTTGAAACTGATATTATTTCAAGATTGATAGCATAAGTTGAATTATGGCATGTGAGAAGACAGACTTATGCATGCAAAATATTAGTCTCCATGGTTAAAACCATTTTTACCACGCTTTTGGGAGAGTTATGAATTAAGCAGTTTATAGAACTACTTGATAAATTATGCTTGCTGGTTTCTTCAGTGCAAATGGCAAAAGTAAAAACTAATCACTTATCTGCATTTTGTCTTAGAAATTGGTGATATTGCTGGTGTGGCTGATGTTACGATTAGACAATCGTACAGGCTGATCTATCCTCGAGCTCCAGATCTCTTCCCAGCAGACTTCAAGTTTGATACACCAGTAGACAAACTACCACAGCTGTGAAATTGCAGTGTGTTACTTGTAATTTCTCTTTAAAACAAAACAAAAACCAAACAAAACACCAAACCACAAAAAACCCAACAACAACAAACTTGATTTTTGCCTACAATAAAGGATGTACCAAGTGTTAATATTGAGTCTTCATGTTGTGGAACTGGAGGATATGGAGATGGAGCGTAACTGCTGGAACACAGCACACATTCCAAGGGTAAACAAGCTCATTGTGTGGCATTTTGTATGTATATATTAGTGAAAGTAAATATTTAATGAATCTTGCAACAAACTTAATTTCATATTGTTGTACTTATTTAGATTTCTTTTGTAGGGATCTAGTAAGATGTATTTTGGAAATTTAAAATATTATGTAATTCCCAAATAAACTGTTTTCCAAAAACACTTACCATCTTGTGACTATGACTGCAACTTGACATGCACATACTGTTCCACATGCTGAGAACTGGAATGCAGTCCATAGGATGGTAGAGTTAGCTTCAAACTTGTGGACTGAGTCACAAGGCTGCTTAAATGCTCACTTTCTCGACAATTTTAAAATCTCTAGCGTGGCTTTAGTATGTGTAGTAAGCTGTAGAGTAGAGTATGGATGACTTAACCCAGAATGCAAGCAGTTGCTGAAAAGCAGTTTGACCATTTGCACAACTGCTGCTGAAGATTTCCAAATTTGTTGTGAAAGGATTAGTCACACCCTTGCCACAGTCTCCCTGATTTTCACTGATGTCTCTCTGCTTCTGGGAATTTGACATAATGACAAAGCAGCTAAAGAGAAACATAAGGACTTTAGTTGAATTTCTACAACTTGATGCTCGGTATTGTACAGAGGAAGGTAGAAAATGTTTCTGGTAGAAGTTCCTGTTAAATGTTCTGACCTGAGTGCAGCCTGCAGTCTGGCTGGCCTGTGGTTAAGCTTTTGGCACTGTGATACTCTGAGTGAGCCCTTGCTTGTCTGAAATGATGCACCAGGTGTGGAGGAGCAAAGGCCAGAAGTTATTCAGTCCTCCCCAAATGAACTGCTTTGAAAACTAGCTTCCTTCTGACAGTGTCCCTTTGTGTGCAAAGCAACAAATGTACTTAACTGAGAGTCTTCTGGTTCCTGAGTTAATTTTGTATCACAGGTGCAAATTCATTTTAATTAGCAAAATGAACAGCTGAGGGGTCAGCTTGTGACACATCTGGTCTCTGCAGTGTGAATAGCACCAATTGTCAGTAGCGCTCACTGTTTTCTTGCTTGTTCAGTTTTAATCCTCTTCTGTCAGTTGAGACTACTGAAAGGTGGCAGCTCAACATTTTTTTTCTAATAACAAAGGCTGTACAGTTCTGTTACACCACTGAAGCTATTGGCTGTAGATGTTAAAAGTGGTGTTCTTGGTAGTTCGTAAGGCTTGTACTCTAATAGCTAATATATTTCCTTAAACTTTGCTGTAACACTATTACCTAGGCTTTCCCTGTCTTGCTCTGAACTCTACCTCCTCTGTGGGAGAAGGTGTGATGCTTTGAATAGGCAGGGCCTGACCCTTAATGTAGTTAACCGTTTGGAAATGCAGAGGTAAAAGTTCTTTTACTGTGAAGGTACTTTCCAGCATCAATCAGTATGTTAAATCTACTCCCATGCAGGTTAAAAATGGCTGAAACTTATGTTTACAATAATGCTGCTCTCTTAGATGCTTTTAGGCAGTATGTGTGAGCACTTGACAGGTGAGTGGTGTTTACAGCTGAAATTGTTTCATACAGCAAGGCTGGGCTGGTGTTTCAGTACATCTGTGCAAAGCTCTGGAGGCAGGGACATACTATCCTGGATTGACTCTGCCTCTTCCTGTGATTCCACAAGCAGTTCTGGTTCCTCTGCTGGTGCCAAGAGGGTAGTACTGCACAGCCCTAAGAGGCAGAACCAGGACTTGTGCTTGAAGGGGTCTGTATATTCTAAAAACCAGTTACTACTGGTCCCAGTAGACTATGGTTAATGTGAAGCATTTCAGGAAAAAAAAAAAGTGTAACTGAATTCATTTTTAGGCAGTTAGAACCCCTTTAGTGAGCTGCTTCGATGAAGTTAAGGAATTTGGCTTCTCTTACAGAAGTCCGTGTTCCTGGCTGGAGCACTGCTGGGCACTGGGTGCATGGGGCACCAGCAGTTCTGGGGCTTGCAGGGTGAGCTGGGGAGGAGGAGGCTGCAGCTCTGCAGCCTGTGTTAGCTAATTACCTTGTGTTTACTTAGCTAAGCAGTAGCAAAGGCTATATGACAAGTAGAGCCTAGAGCACAAGCAGTATCTACAGGCACTTCCCATGTGAATTCAGTAGGTCTTTGAACCTGTCTGCGTCCTCCTTTGGAGCCAGCCCTTTCTGGAATGATTGCTTAGTTAAGTGTTGAAGTTAAGTGGCTTTAGGCGCTGGCCTTAGGTGAAATTTCAGTTTGTTAATAAGAATAAAGATTTTTTTCCTAAATGCACTCAGTAAAGAAAGCTTCATTCTCTGCTTCAGTAATAAGCTTGCTGTGGGTTGGGTATAAGTTTTTGTTTGCTTCCAGAGCTTTCCTATATGGTGTGGGGGGGAAGAGACTACAATGAAGAAATAAGCAGGAGGGGGGAGGGAGTGTTGTCTCCCCCCACCCTGGAAGGAGGCCTGTGAAGGGAGAATGCTGATCCAAGCTTGCTGGGCTGCAATAGAGACATGATCTCCAGCTCCCTGCACAAGGACTGCTCACCCAAGCAAGAGGAGGCAACTTTCAGCTTCAGAAAGGAGGTGTGCTCAGAGGTAATCACTTTGGTTTTTTAAAAAATGAATGGAAGTACACTGAGCTACCACTAAGAGACTGGGGTTCTGTAAGTCCACTCCTGACTGCAAATTCTTTTCTGATGTTACCTGTGGAGAAAACATGACAAGTCACTTCAAGAAACAGCAAAATCATGTTTGGGACACAATTTACAAATTACTCTATTTAAAACTTTAATTTGTGATATTAATGACTGCAAAACACTTAGAATGACATTTGTTAAAGGCACATTTCATTTTAATGCATAGTGTACCATTCTAAAATATCCTAATTTCCTTACAAAGTGCTTGAGCAGCCACATACAGATAAAGTATAGCAAAATATATTTACAATCTAGGGTTTAAAATCTTAATCTGCCTAAAAATATTTAAAAAACTACAGAGATAAAATTAGTGCTTTCTTTCAGCTTAACTGGGTGAACATACCCTGCCCTCTAATTTTTTTTAATTTTTTTTAGTGATTTACTTAGATTAAAAAAAGATTTCTGTACAAGATGTAGTTACAAAAAGGTATTTTTGAGGATATTTTTGTAAGTATTAAGCACCCTGTTAGATGCTCATATATATATTTGGGAACCAAAGAGGGTGAGCTGACTGTACCTCAAAAGTATTGGTTTCAGCTAGATACAGGAACATAATTTGTTTCTTATTAATTAGAATCTGGAGACAAGTAATGCTGAAAAGTTGACTCACTCTGCCAAACATGATTGGTAGCACTGGTGAAGATGCCTGCCTTGTTCCTGTGGGGGTGGGGGGGGATGCCTGACTTAGACCATATGTAATTTTTTTTTTGCCTCCCTAAATCTCTTCCCTGCCTGACCCTGCAGGTCCGTCCAGCATCATGATTTTAAACAACCAGCTTAACGTTGCACACTCAAGTGGTAACAGACTTCTTCTTTGAATGAATAAAATTACAAATTATGAATAAATTGGAGTGCTGAGTCTCCTTGTCTTTGCCCACAAACAGCAAACTCCTGGCTAGGATGAACCTGTGAGAACACCAATGCAATCAAGTTCTGAATGGGGCTAGAGCCAAGGACCATGTGGGAAACTTATTTTCCAAGAATTAATGTTTGCCTACAGAACACCAGATGCTAAAAATAGGTCTTGGTTTACAAGTATGCACAGTGTCTGGTCTAAATTATTTTTCAGCTTTTGAGGTACAGCTTTTAGTGTTAAGGGGTTTATAAAATATACACTGATTTTATAAAAAATATTTATACATTCTGTTACAACATATTGCTTTTATCCTCAGTAACTGCCAATCTATGTTTGGGAGTTCAGTGGCCTATATATATACGAATATTTTTTCACTCTGAGTTCTATGTTGTTCACTTGGCCACTGTTAAAATTAATGAAGTGGTAAAATTAAATTACTTGCCTGGACATAATACATTACAACTTCCAAATATACATGTTCACAGCATGTATACATTGAAAATTCTTGTTTTCTAGAAGTGATATGATATTGTACAACAGATACAGGATGATCTAGGTGGTTAGAAACAGACTGGTTAACTTATCTGTTCACTTGGTGAGTGGGAAAGGCATGAGTTTGAGTACAGAAGTGGATGGGCTTGGGAAATGAATATGCTTTGCTCTTTGTGGTTAGACTGAGCAACACCTTTGTTACATTCTTCATATCAGCCAGGGTTTTAAGCCATGCTTAAAAAGCTTGAAGGCAAAACTGTTTGGCAAGTGGCTTTGGTAAACTTTCTGGATTTTTCTGGATTTCTTTGTAATGGAAGCACTTACACTGTTATCTCAAAGGCAAGGCATTTAACATTTTTCCTAATAAATACCATAGAAAATTTACAAAACAAGGCATATCTGTTCTCAATACCATTATTTTAAGAACACAAGATGGTGTACACAGAAATGTGTAGTTTTATAGACTGCACAAGATATTTAACTGAAATAATTTGCCTTCTCCAGCTAGAACCATGTTCTGTGTGTCATCAGTATCTCAAACTTCTATTTCAGTGTGGCTGAGTAGAGACAAGTGATTACCTAGCTCAAAGTCTGCTTTTCCCACTTAAGGCAGACACCTAAAAAAGTGATGTTATCTGCTGTAAAAGAGTGAGAGAGACAGTGCAGCTCCATGTGTGCCCATGTGTGGGAGGCTGAGTACAGCCTGGGTTCACCAACTCAGCTTAAGAACTCCACAGACCTGCTTTCCAGTGCTCAGATAAAAAACAATATACAAAAGAGGCCACTCTTCACAAGAGTGTTAAAACAGTACTTAAAAGGATCTTCATGTGACTTAAAAAAAAGAAGCTACAGGTGGCACAGAGAGCAATTGAAGGGTTGGTATTCTTCTGAGAGAGGCATTCTTGTGAGCCAGTCAGCTGGGGTTTCACAGTGTCTAGAAGTTAACACCAGTCAGCAATGTAATCAAAATCTCTGAACATTTCCTGCTCTTCTTCTGAAAGTATCCTTGGTTCCCGAGGTGGAGTGAGGATAGGTGCTTCAGAGGTAAATTCATCATCAAAATTACTAACGTCTTCTCGTCCTCTAATGGTGGGTACAAAAGGAGGCTTCACTTTCTTGGCCAGTAAAGCATTCCAATCTATTAGCTGTAAAAGAAATCATCTGCTGTTTAGTTTCCTATCTCTACTCCTTCATGTCCTTAGAAATAATATTAGTTTATACTCACCCTGAAGAAGTGATGCTTTTTCACATCCTCAGCATCTTTCTCTCCAGCTCCAAGACGCCGCTCTGGATTTCTTCGTAGCAGCTGACAAAATATGCAAGATTTCAGTGCAAAAATTCAGGGCTAGGGGGAGGGAGGAAGAGTGCTGCTGTATAAGAATCAACACCAAGATTAGGTGGACAGTGAAATTCAAGTTGCCTGACCTATAGAAAAGTCTTGGTCCTCAAAGAAAGAATTCTAGATGTACGTAACTCGAGATAGTGGTGCTCCAGAGGTGCTTGAACCTGTTTGTTAGCACAGTTCCACCAGCAGCCTCTTGCCAGAGGGAAAGCAAGGCTCATCTGCCCTACTGCAGGTCTGTAGCACCAAGTGTTGGTACCTGAGGTGATTGGTGGGGCCAGGGTTCAGCACAGAGATATGGAAAAATATGCTCTGTGCTGGAGAAGATACAGGATTTACATAAGCTTGTATTTCTAGCTTGGCTCAGAAGAGAGACTACGCTGCTGTTTCCTATGCCCAGTGATTTTACAGCAGTTGGGCTATCAGGAGAGGGTTGAATGCTGCTCTACACACCCAGGAAATACAAGGTTTTCTAGTTAACACCAAAGTTAGATGCACCCACCTGTGAATCACAGTGCTGTGAGGAGACCCCTGGTGCAAGTGGAGTGCTCAGTATCAGAGTGGGTTACCTACTCATCATGCAACCATCAAAAAATACTGTATTCTTCCTTCTTTCTCTACTCTCTCCCTGGGAGTATCAATAATTTTAAGCTATAGAATATTGATGCTATTATTATTTATGTCAGAGTAGTTACTGTGACATGCTTTAATTTAAATGCTGCAGCACCTTGCTGAATTGCGTGCTAGACATTTCAGTGGAGAGGCTGCCTCCAAAGGCTGTGAATCACCTCCAGTAGATGCCCTTCTACCAACTGTGATACGCTTTTAACTTAGGTTCAAGCATCTATAGATAAAGGCATTACACTAAGGAATAGCACTAAGAAGTTGTGAACAAAACCAGCTGTTCCTCGCCAAGAATGGGACTGCAGATGCCATGTGTATGGTGTTCCCTGCCCCAGTTGGAATGAAACCAAAAAGATTTAGAAGTCTTTGAATTAAAATATTCATGTGACAGTGTTAATCTACCAAATCTGTCAATGCAGCAGTGTTCTGCTAGGAAAAGAGAGCTGAACTTCTCTAGTTAGATACAACTAGGAAACATAGTTCAGGGAGAAAATACAGCCTCTAGTGTTTTACTTTTTAAAAAGAAAATCTCTCTCCTGAAACAAAGTGGTATGTCACTAACAATGTTCATTTAAGGTGATAAGCAGCATAAATGAAGCAAGTTAAAATTTAATTGTAGAAAAGAAACCCCAAGCATAGGTTCTTAAAGTATTTTGTTCTTCACAAGAGTAATTACTTTCCTTAATGTTGGAGAGGAAACGGTAAGAGGAGTATGTTCTAATATTCTTATGTTCTTACCCGTCTCATTATAGAGATGGCTTCTGTAGACAGAAATCGTGGATATCTTACTTCATCATTTACAATACTGTCAAACACCTCCTCTTCATCATCTCCAGGGAAGGGAGACTATAATGAAAGTAATAAAAAACCCCACTATTAAACAGGCTTAAAAGTCTCTTACAACTGAAAATAACATATATTCAGCTGACAGTTTGGAATCAGACACCCTGAAATGAAGTCTTCCTTCTCCCCAAAACAGATATGGTAGTTTTCCATAAGGAAGATGGAAAAGTAAGGCAAGTTGGTATTATCCCTTAATTATTATTGAAGGGCTATGCTTTAAAAAATGTGCTTTTAGAAGTAGAAACACCTAAAACTGGGATCTGCTTTGAACTCTGACACAAGATATACAGGGAATGTGGAAAAGATGTATCAGCTTTTCTTTGGGACAGCTGCCATTCACAAGTAACATGGTCAGGTGTCATGTGTTTCTGTAGTATCTTTAGCATATCACAGCTCAAGACTTTCCAGACTCTTTTGAAGTGGCCTGACAGATGTAGGCAACACCATACAAGCTTTTTGTCCCTTTTTACCTGAGAGGAAGTTGAATGATCATCTTTTTTGAAAAAAAACCCAAAAATGTGAGTAAATCTGTGATTTTTCTCCGTTTTTTAGCATGTAAGCCATCACCGTGCTACTTGGGAGAAACTAACAAAATAGACCAGAAGGTAAAACAATATTTGCAATAATAAATACCTATTCAATAGTAATTTCTCTGTACTAGCTCATTTACATGGAACCGGGGCATTCTATTTTAGTGCATGTGTAATTCACATGGTAAAGGTGGCATAATTTTTCACTACTATCCAGTTTTATGCATTAAAGTTCACTTCCATTCAAGTTACAGCAGTTAAGGAGTTTATTTTCTCCCCAAAAGCATTTGAAAGCAGAAGACTGCTATAGCTGTACACATCTAAATTTGATGATAACAGATGTGTGCTGGAAACTGAGCTCCCCAAAATCAGATGTGCTGTGTTCATGCTTAAAGACACTGATATTAATGTGCTATTACTGTAATTTGATTTAAGGCATAATAATGAAATTAAAAATAAAGCAAAAATGTATAAGTTAAATCTTGGACCAGCTACAACTTGTTCACTTCCACAGTTTTTGATAATTCAAGCTCATGACATGACTCATCAACTCCTAGCAGCGAGTATCAGGTAAGTAGCTGCTCAGCTTTTAATACTTTTTTTTTTTTAATAAAACACATTAAGATGTTCACTGTAAAACTAGGTATGCCTGTACATACTGTATTGATACAACTGTGACAGGTAGGGCATATTAAAATGTTGACAGGCTGGTATCTTGAGTTTTGTAACCTTGTTAACATGTATTAATTTTATGACTCCATTGTATCTTACTAGAACTTACCTCACCCACTAGCATCTCATAGATAAGTACACCAAGACCCCACCAGTCTACAGCTCTTGTATAAGAAGTTTCTGTCAGCACCTCTGGAGCAAGAAATTCCGGTGTGCCACAGAATGTGCTTGTTCTGTCTCCAAATCCCATTCCTGAAAAGTTACAGTTAATGAAAAGCAAGCAGTATTTTCTGCCACTTTACACTTTACGCCAGTGAGTAAAACCTCTCTAGAGCAACTTCAGCTGATACTGTAGTTCCAGGGCCTGTCCTGAGAGCTCAGGCCAAGGTGGTAAGACATTCCCCCACTCCTCCCTCCCACACCCTTGTTCTATATGTGCTTCAGTCTTATGTTTTTCTATCCCTAACTATATGCAATGAACAAAATTAACCTTCCAGTTCCACCTTTGTCAACCAGTTATCTTTGCTTGGAAAGATACAAAGTTATTCCATATTTCCACTAGCTAGTAGAAGAAAATGTGGCACACTAGTCAAACATGCCTACTATGGATGCTTCTCTAGTGGGAAAATACATACAATAGAGTAAAACACGGAGTGTAGTGAAACAACTTTGAGCAAAATAAGCCCTGTATATTTGCAAGAGGGGCACAGTTTGGGACATCAGCCCCACAAGGACTGATGTGAAACTACAGATAGAAGTGCCGCAGAAAGCTTAGGAAAACCATTTATTGTAGTAACCAGTGAGCCAAAGCTTTCCTCGTCCTCGTTGCCTTTTGTCATTTACGGAATTTGTTTGTAAGTCACAAGACTTGCCCTAGGATATTGAGGACAACAGTAATGTTTGAACACCTACCAAATTTACTAAATTCCCTCTTAGGCCTTCTAAAAGGAAAAGATATGGAGGACAGGCTATACAAATTGAAAAAAGAAATGGACCTTTCCAGATCTTTTTCTCAAACCCCATTGTGGGGAAGACACTACGCTTTCTGTTGCTACCTCTATTTCATGGCTTATTTGGAAGGTAGATGCCAGTAGTGGAATGTTTGAAAATAATTTTCTAGCATCTAAGCTTCCCTTTGGGAATAAATTTCTCTATTTTACCTCTAGTACACTTTTCATATCATTTCCATATACTTAGAATTAAAAAAATAGATCATATGAAGAAAGTGAGATATGGATTATAAAGGTATTTGATTTCATTGCAGTGTCAACATGTTTAGAATGAGGAAAAATGCCTAGTGCTCTTTCTGCTAACTTGTAAAATGCAACAGTATGCCTTATTAATAAGCAAAGATGTTTCAAAAATATTATTTTAATTAATTCAATAAATATAGAGACTTATGATGAAGTAAGAACCAGAATGTGATGTTCACACTTTTTTTTTTTTTTTTTTCAATTAAGTTAAAAAAACAGGGCTATGCTCAGATGCTCCTGATATTTCCCTACTAAGGAACTTCCTTCTAACTCCACATTTGTACAATCAGAGATGTGCTTTTTCCTTCAAATGATACAGGGTAAGTATACACTATACACATTTGGCAGACCGAAAGTCTCAAGGAACAGTCAAGAGTAAGATGGACTATAGAATTCCCCTAGAAATAAAATTTAAAGGCCATTACCTTCTTTGCAAAGACCAAAGTCAGCAATTTTCACAAAGCCTTCTGTGTCCAGCAATAAGTTATCCAGCTTCAAATCTCTAAATGAACATTTGAGAACAAAATTGCATCACTGATGTTTCTTCAGTACTGTTCAGAACAGCTGAAAATAATCTGTTGGAAATAGTCAGTGACTACTTACCTATATACTATTTTGTGTTCGTGCAAATACTGAAGTCCAAGAACCACACATGCAGCATAGAATCTGTTGAAAAAGTTAAAATTTTAATGGTCTTTAGTCTTGCTTTTCAGAATGTCAAATCCATTATTATTGATCTTTTTTATTAACCATCCTCTGGAGATTACTGATTGTTTTTTCAGGTATCGATTAGCTTTATACAAGGTCAAGAGTTTTAAAGCCAGGAGGCAAAAATGCTTAAAGTTGCAGCTTTTGAGCTGTAGTGTGTTTGCTTGGCCTGAAGGATAAATTTTCTGTAGTGTCCACAGCTGTGGCATTGAAGGATTTATAATTTGGCTTATTCTTTAGCCTTGTCTGTTCTTTTAATTTTTCATTTAGCATTTAAAAATATTTTAAACATTAAATATTAATATGCAATTTTTAAATCGAGTGTAGATTCAGGCACATTAAACCTGCACGTCTTTTTCTAACAAAACCAGTTAGAATCTCTGACCCTTTAAAAAACTTCAGAATTTACTGAAGTGACATAATGGAGAGGTGTGGAGTGGTGATAAAGATCTTAGCTCTTCTTATCCACTGAAAAAAACTCCCTTCACTTAACGCCACAAAAAGAGATGGATACTCACACTGCTCTTGGTTCAGAAAAGACATCAGTATGAATGTGCATCATAAGATCCCCACCAGCAGCATATTCCATTACAAAGCAAACGTGGTCTTTGGTTTGGAAACAAGCAAAAAGGTTCACCAAGAAGGGATGTCTTACACTATTCACAGTTTCAAATATTCGCTTTTCACACATCAAGCTGAAAACAGAAAATCAGTAAAAATTTAAAGCTGAATCCTGAACCACAATTTTTCAACTTTCAAAAACTACTGGTAATTTATACCTTATGTTTTTTCCTCAGGATAACATAAGACCATTTTTTGTTTCAAGAGAGATGTTACAATACTTGTACACACATGAAGTTGATTCCAGGATTTCCACAAAGTTACATTTACTTTCACAAACAAAAAAGGAAACCTAGCAGTCCATGAAAATTGTACCCTGCCAATTTTCCTTCCAAATACTCAGACTTGCATTAAGTGTGCATTAATACCATGTGACATTAGCTTCAATATATTTTTATTTTAATTGTATACAATACAGAAAGTGGAAAAACAGTACCAATATTATAGACATCTATCTGTAGTAATTCCAGATTATTTCTCCTTAAGACAACTGGTTAATTTGTAGCTTACTAATACAGTTATCTTTCTCCTGGCAAGTTAAGTCAATATAGTCACTATTAAACAGTTGTGAAAGCACCTTCTTGCACTAAAATTAGATAGTTTTGTAACTACCACTTCCAAGCAAAGAAGAATATGAGTTTTGGGGCTCAGATTAAAAAACAACAGTGGAGTATACACAGTATTTAAGGGAAAACATGATGGATAAAGTACGACAGTATGTCACAGGTTAATATATACCACCATAGGTGTTTCTTCCAGTAAAGAAAACATAGTCACTGTCCTCCTGAAATGTGATGGAAGTCTACAGAAACAAGTAATTAGAATAAATAATTGCAAGAGAACCTAAATGGAAAAAAAGGATCAGCTTCAAGTCAGAGCTGTAGTAGAGACATTGTAAGAGGCGCACTAAAATGAACCTGTATTCTTGAGCTACACTGCTCCTTCCTTGCCCAGGAAGGAGGACCACACATCTGCTGTTAGCAGGGAGATGACAACTGATTTTGCTCTTTCACTGAATTTAATTACTGTTTGATAAAGCTTATAGCTGTGTTGCATGCAGGAAGAAAACATGATTTATAGAATTGATATAACATATTTTACAAACTGACCTGTCTACTTCATCACGAGCAACAATATCTCCTTTCTTTAAGGCTTTAATAGCAAACATTTCGTTTGTGTTTTTGTACTCTGCCAACAGCACCTAAAACAGAAGATAAGCAATTCATTTAAGAGCTATATCTAGTTTTTGATACAGCCTTGACATTTGATATAGTTTCTTGAAATTTACCTTTCCAAAATGTCCTCTGCCCAGTACTGCACAACATCTGAAATCCTTCAGACTGAATTGAAATCTTTGCTGTGATCTGTGTAAATAAAAAAAGTCAAAAATCTTCTAGTTTGTTAACTTTAAGAAATATTATTCAGATCAAGAGCAGAACTACTGCATTTTTACCTTCTATCTTCAGGCTCTCGGGTGTTGGTGTATTTTATGTCTGAATGGGGAGCATCAGGCTGACAGATTATTTCAGGCTGAAGTTTTGGGACAATACTATTTCTGCCATTTTCAAAATCAAAAGTTGCTACTTCATCCTGTGAAGAAAAAGAAGTCTGAAAATTTTAAACTGATTGTGAAAATAAACGAATGCAGAAGTTTGACTATAAGCATATGAAATTCTTAACATAAGAATTATCTAAGCTAAAATGGTATACTTTATGATACAGATAAGCAAGTTTTTAACAGACTGATGAAACCTCCTGCTCCAGTCATTCTGCTTTGTCAATAAAACCATCTTTTCCTGAACACTCTAATGATTTTGGCTTTTATTTTTTTCTGTGGTGGAACCAATGACACAGACCAACTACTGAAACAGTTTGCCACCAAGAGTAATTGCAGTGTTCTGTCAAGACAATTCTGTATATGTAAGTTAAGGGAGCATATGTTGAAATAGAAAAGAAATCCATCATAAAGATGCCAATATTACAACCCTGTTAAACTGTATAGCTCAAAATTCTTAAAGTTACTCGCCTGAGATGGCACATCAGAAGCCTTTATCTCAGAGGAAGATTCACATATTTCCCCAAGGGAAGATGCACGGGGTGGAGCAGGTGGAGGCTCAGGCTCAAGTTCAAAGTCCAATTTGGCTACAGGAGAGTCACTGGCAAGAAAATAAATAACTCCTCAGTTTATAGCAGAGACTGTTTTAATAGTATGAAAACCAACTCAAAACTGCACATTTTGTAGATTTCTCCTGAAGCAAATCTTGTCTGTGTAGATCTGTCTATAAAATGGATGTCCAAAATTAAAACACTGAAAGGTCTACAGTCTTGTAGAATAAACAGATTTGACATACATTACACACATGAGGGTATAAGCATCTCACTGTTACTCTTGCTCTTAAAAGTATCACCTACCTGGCTGGCAGTGTTAGTTCAGGAATGTGTGCATCAACCACTGGCCCAGTAGCAGGCACTGGTGCTTGGGGGCTGAAGGTGCCAGAGTGATTTACTGTAGGAATAGCTCTTCTTACCAGCCTTCCCCAAGTGGCAATATTAATATTCATTTGAGGAGCTCTGAGAAATGTTTTGCCTGTGGATATTGTGAAAAAAAAAGACAATAAAGTGTAAGTAATTTCCTTGCTTATTACCAAAAGCTATAATTAAAAAAAAATTCATATTAATCAGTTTATAGTTTATTAAGAACAAACTGAATTTGTCATATTCCTTAGCTATTTCTAATTATTCACTATTAAATGCTAATGCATAATAAGGAATTCTAAAACAAAACATTTCTAAATGTAATACCAAATCCTTCATTATCAACAGCTTTATTCACAGGCAAATATAAGGTCTGTGTATAAAATAGTATCACAGATCTGTATAATTTTTACATGTTTATATTAAACAATCACCTTGCTGTTTTGAAAAAATTTTCTTCTGCCTCTGGAGTTTTGGTCTTCTTTCAATAACTGGATTAAAAAACGTAACCTGCAGTTCAAATAATGTGTGTTACAATTCAAGTTTCAGAACAAAATGCTTTCTTAAAAGTTTCAGAAAAAAACTTTAAAAAATATTTTGCAATATAATACTTGCAAGTATGCTCAAGTCAAAGAAACACCCTTACCTCTGCAAACAGAGTGCCCTGGGGTTCAAGATAGAGACACATGCCATGCCGTTGGTTATCAAGGAAATCTTCCAACCTCAGAAACTTCACTGCACACAAAGATCTCCAGTCACGCCAATAAACTGAGATTTCTAATTCACGTGACTAAAACAGGAAATGTACACACAGGAAATTACTTACTGCTAATTGTTCTGCAAGAGTTAACTCTGTCACAAGATCTAGTAACTCAAGGATCCAGATGCAGAGCTGTTGCTTTAAAGGAGTGCCAGGGCTAACTAGCCACATTAAGCAAGCTCTCACCCTGATGATCATAGCATTACAGTTCAGATGTGATCACCAGTGTGCAAATAAAAGTATAAGTGTAACAAATTCCCCTAAGAGTAGGAGAAAGTCACAGTCACCAAACTTTTTGAGTCAGTGTAACATCAGTGCTAGTTCAAGATATTTTAGCTCAAGCTCTAACAATAAATTTTTATCTGTTTTTAGAAACCTCAACTTTACTAGTTTTCCATGTTGTTTACAAATATCAATTGCATTTCATGACTGCATAGTGACATAGTAGTAGCAGCATATGCATCATGATGCGAGACTTTATACAGTATCTCTAGAAATATTGATAGTTTTTGTAACATGGTAATAAAGAGGGACAAAAAACTTTAACAAGAACTACTACTATATCTTGCCAGTGGTATTTAGATGTTTTTAGGGTATCTATATGCTTGTTAAAAAAGCTTGTCACAAAACGTGAAGAGTCCTGCAATACAAAGTAACAGCAGCATGTATATTACCAAATTCAGTTAGCATAGTTTAATTCCATCATGATGCATCAATTTATATATGATAGCTGTAGGTTTTAAGAAACAAAAGTTAAGAAGCAACAGATAAAAAAAATGATGGTGTTTGGAATGTGCATTTCAAATACAGAAGAATGCATGGTCATGGCCAGCAGAAGCAAAGTCTTTTTCTGGCACCAAAAAGCCTCTAATAATTTGTTCTTATACAGTGAACACAACACATACTAGGCTGGTAGGAGCAGCTACTAAACTTTGACTTGTTTTAGTCTTAATCTGAGAATAATCAAGGCTTCAGGACTCCACAGCTGCTAGTTTTGTTCTGCAATACTAACCAGAACCTGAATTTCTCTATCGACAGGTCTAAAACTGCTTCCTTCCTAGATGGAAGGAATTTGGTTTGGGGCTTGGAGGGGTGGGGCTCAGCGAGCATAGAGTAAAACCAGGAAGATGGCTTTCCCCCCATATACTGGAGATGACATTTAGGCTCCTCACATATAATATAATTTTAAATCTATTTTAAACACTGATAGAAAAAAAAACACCAAAACCCTGTACCTTACAATACTATGACTATCAGGTACCTAAAAACCAAATTCTTGATTAAACCTGTAGGACATAAATTATCTTCAAAAGGTGTGGGAAAGAAACATCAAGTATAATTTAGATAGTTGTGTCCTGCAAATAACATTTAAAGGTCTAGGAATGAAATATTAGTGAATTTATTTATTATTCCTGAAGAATTGATCAGCTTCACATGAGAACACTTTTACAGAAGCACTGTAAAAATTCTATGACATAGCTTTACCAAATTACCAAACTATATCTGATATTACAATTTACTGATAAATAATGAGAAGTTTATGATCCTCATAAAAATGTAAGCACCATTTCTCTTTTTCTTGGCTAAAAATACTATGTCAGTTTGTAGGCCAGAAAAGTTAAAATTTCGAGTATGGCAGCCCAGCATAACAGCCTAAGCCCAGGGAGTTCATTCTGTAAAAGATGGAGGAAAAAAAAAAAAAAAAAAAAGCAATATGAAATTAATCTAAAGCTCTCAATGAAGTAAAACCACATTTTTACCCTGTCTAGTTCCAGTGTAAATTTCTGATCCCATGACTGATTGGAAATAGGTTTCCAGCTAGTTTGACCAACCACAGTGTTATCCAGCTTCAGTACAGCACAGACTTCATCTGTAAGTAAAGTACACAAACTCAGTTTAAATCTTTAAGAGGATTTTCCACAAACAAAAAATCTCCAGTAAGTTTCCCTTAAAAATGTCATCTCAAATTTAATTGGTTCTTATGGGGCATAATAGTGTGGTTGTGGGGTTTTTTAATTTAAAAAAAAACTTGACAGATGAAGAAACAGGTAAATTTAAAGCTTCAAACCAGTTTAGCATTTTAAATTACAGAACATGGCATGCACATTAACAAAAGGTATGCATAAAAATAAGTAAGAGTATACTGAACTGGACAAGTCATCAGTTTTCAGAAGGTTTCTACTACTGCCACTTTTACTTTTACTGGTTCTGCTCATGAAAGATGATCTGGCTTCATTTGGACTCCAACCAGGTAGCGTAATCGATGTGGCTTTTGATCGACCGGGGACATTTTCCAAAATATCTTGGCAGCCCATTAGCCTAACTTCCAGAGTACCTAGAATAAGATAGACAACGATTTATGAAGGATTTCTGTTCTTAAGTAAACAAAGTGAATGACTAATGACTGATTTATGGCAATAGCTCACATTCTGACCCCCGCAGGGTATAACAGAAATACCAGATGAAATCAAAAGACAGATCTAAGACAGACAAATACACTGGAAATAAGCATTAAAAGTCCAATATGTGGACTCAACCTTCTAGAAGGAACAACAATTCACCAAAATAACAGAAAATAAGTTTTTCTTCCATGTTTCAGAAGTATCTTTGTTTTCTTCACTTGAGAACCAAACTGATTCGGTTTCAAGTTGTAAGCTATTTCATTTTTTAAGATAATAAATTTTAAGTTTTTTATTAAAATGATGGAAGCTGCAGATGGGACAATAACCTTTTTCACAAGTTTTATATAACCAATTAATATTGGGTACATCATTTTGGTAATTGAACACACTGACTATGAAGACTACAGATTTGTTTAAGATACATTCAGAAATCATATTTGCCTGCTGCATGCTGAATTCAAATCTGAGTTAGTACTTAATTTAAAATCATTGAATTGCTCCATCTTGACTGAATATGGATTTGTAAGAACTGAGACAAGAAGCTACTCCTCAAAATCTTCTATATCTTTAACCAAATGAAGCATAGATGTTGCTGTTTGAATTTGAGAGTTTCCTCCAGCAGCACAGAAACATCTGAATACCACAGATAGTTACAAGAACAGTAGGCTTAACTCATCCTGTACAAGATAGCATCTGTAAAACTGTGACATCACTAACAAAATTAACTATTAGAAGTTCACAGAAGTGGTAAAATTAGCCAGTTCATAATCATACCGTCATCTAGAAATGCAGCTCATAAATGCAGTGTTCTTTTGACAGCAAATGTACTTAACTATGAACTTAAAAGTACTCTTTTGTAAGAGAAACTTAAGTCAGATGACCTAAAAATGGTCTGGCAGCATTATAGCCCACAGAACAGACACCAAGAAACCAGTGAGAAGAAATCCTGTCCTGTACGGAACTACCAGCTGTAGGTGACAGCTAAGCATTAGGCTATGAAGACAAAGAGATGCTACTGGATCCCGAAAATGGTTAAAAGGTAAAAGAATACTTCATTCCCAAACTCTGGTGGGGGGGTGGAAGAAATTAATCAGCAGAACGACTCTAATCTTCTTTAAGAACTGGCTGTGCATCAAAGTTCTGTTGATGCACTTCAAGTATGACAGTAGCACTGATCTATTTTTCACAAAGTGTTAGAGGCAAAACACAAAGACAGCGCTCATTTAAATCTAGTTCAATACAAAAGCTTTTTATGTTGCCAATATGAAAGTGAAACTATTAAGAACTTCACAAGCATGTAGCTCTGTTTTTATAATTCCTATTAGAAGCTTCATATGTATAGTAAATCATGTTTAAAGAGGAATTATTTCTCACTATAATGTATGTGACCCATGATTATTTATTACAGGAAAATAATAAAAAAAACAAGGCATGATACTTCCTGCCCATGGTCACCGATCATTTGAGATTTCATATGACTAAATAAAGTTGCCCTTATCACTCTGCAACTTTACGAGGGCTCTCGGCTGAGGTCCTAATGCTTTTTACCCTTTGCTGCTTGTCTCACTGAAGCAAAATGGGAGACAAGTAGACTCGCTCCATTTTATTATCATCACAGCTCAGCAGAACAGTTCCTCTTTTTGTTTTAAAATATAACTACACTACTTCAAAACTAAATTCTGGTTTCAGTTACACATAATTACAGCAACATTTGAATTACAGATTGTTTTTGTAATACATTCTGTTAATAGTTGGTTTAATAGTTATATGTAAAATTTTTAGGAGACACCACCAACCCCAAACCTATCTGTATTAGTAATTCTTATATGACCACTTACTACATAAATTTAATAAAGCAACATAGAATCACAGAATGGTTTGGGTTGGAAGGGAACTTAAAGCTCACCCAGTTCCAACCCCCCTGCCATGGGCAGGGACACCTCCCACCAGCCCAGGTTGCCCAAAGCCCCGTCCAACCTGGCCTTGAACACTGCCAGGGAGGGGGCAGCCACAGCTTCTCTGGGCAACCTGTGCCAGTGTCTCACCACCCCCACGGTAAAGAATTTCTTCCTTAAATCTAATCTAGATCTACCCTCCTTTAGTTAAAACTATTACCACTTGTCCTATCACTACAGTGCCTAATAAAGAGTCCCTCCAGAGCTTTCCTGTAGCCCCCTTTAAGCATTAGGAGTCCTCTCTAAGGTCTCTCTGGAGCCTTCTCTTCTCCAGGCTGAACAACCCCAACTCTCTCAGCCTGTCCTCATAAGGGAGATGCTCCAGCCCCCCGATCATCTTTGTGCCATACCCCCAAGTAGTCAAAAGTATTTGCTTTTCTTTAAGAACACTGGGAGTTCAAGAGCTTTGTTAAAGTATGGCTCATCTCTTGAAACAGTTTAGTTCCAAATGAAGGACAGTAATACCAGCTGAACCCAGCATATTAGAAGTTCCTCAGTCTTGCATTTATATATAAATGCACTGTTCCCTCTCTGTTGGCTAAGTCTCAAAAAATTTTTTTAAATCTTCAAGTTTAATTGCAAGGAAAATAATTCACACCAATAAATAGGGGCTTCAACAGTTCCATGCTTGTTTGTAAGGATCTCCCTCTTTGGTTTAGAAATATAACACATGTTCTGGTAGCATAAATCTCACCTTCTAGAAAGCCACTGTGGTCCAGTGGGTAAAATAGGGACTGGGAGAAAAGCTGAGTGCCTATCTGCAGGTCTGCCACTGACTTGTTGTATGACACAGGCAAGTCACTTAACCCTTCCGCACCTCAGTGCTTGATAATCTAAAGATGAAAGGTGTTAGGTAAACGCTAGTGATATTGTTCCACACTGACTTAAGGACAGAACTTCCCCTTTTCAATATAATTAAAAAAAGTCAATAAAGAAATAAACTTATCTGCATTTTTTGGGTGCACAGACACTTGGAAATTCTAAATGCCTTTGTTCAGGAAAATAATGACAGTGAAATATGTTCAGAAAGAAATAAACTTGGCACTAAAGACTTGTTTTAAGCCATTTAATAAAATTTTTAAAAAAGTTCTATAAATCATACCTGTTAAAGCTGCTGGTTTGGACAGTGTACTATACTGGTTCTGAGTAGATATTACACTTTGACGAGGACTTAATGTGGGTGAAGAGACCAATGAAAGCTCCTCTATAATAATACTGCTTTTGGGATGGTTTTTAGGAAGTTCATTCAATCTCTGTTCCAGTGAATACTTCAATAGGTCCAACTTCTGGCTTGATTCATTAAATCTTGCTTGCGCCTTTTTAAAATTAAAAAAAAAATATTTTTTTTTCCTTGAAAGAAAGAGCATTTAAAATAAAGTATCAGAAATTGTAATGACATAAATTACTTCTGAAAGTGCCTTTCTGTCCGTAACTTTCCCAGATCCAAGTAATTTCATCACATTTTTTGCACCTTCTGCTACAGCATACTCTATCCTAAAATGATGCCGTAATTCTTCCATTCGGAGTTCAAGAGGGCTTATCACAGGTTTTGCTGTAAAGAGATATAAACAAACAACCTTCATTGAACACCATGCTGATGTCTGATTTCTTTAATATTAACCCTTCACCCATATAAACAGAGGGGAGAAAAAAAAAAAAGAAAAGTGAGAGATGCAGATTTGGTAGTCCAAAAAAAAGCTTGAAGTATGTCATAAAAGAAACAATGAAATTTTAGGCATCTGCATTTGAAGGAGAAATAATTGATCAGGGCCTCAATCCAATAAACAGGTCCTACTCCTTGATGAGCTATAATTGCTGGAGGAAAAAGAACATGTCTTCAGAGGGCTTCAGGGACAAAAGCCAAATGTCTCAAACATCATTTAGCTGTCAAGAAGGAGGCTTTGAGACTTCCACATTTCTGAACCATGCTCTGATTTATCTTTCAAACTACTCTGTAGCTAAGTAGATCCCTAATCAGTTTCTGATAATTCTCCTGCTTCACACAAAATCCCAGGGACTCTGGCTTTTGCCAGCAAGGAGAATGTAAGAGGTCCCATACACTGCCTTCCCCAAATGGGTTGGGTTAACTGCAGTTATGTCTACTTCCTGCAGTGTTTAGATTTCCTAAGCAGAATTAGGAAGTTTTCTGGATATATTCCTTCCTGTTTAAAGCTCTAAGAGTAGTAGGAACACAAAAAACATTTAAAAGCCCTTTCTAGCTTGAATACCTTTCTTTTAAACAAATGATAAACATAATCCTTGTGTTAAGTCAGAAGTATCATAAATGTAAAAACAAAGAAAATCAACCCCACCCCACATAAAACGCACACGCAAGGAGGTTTTTCATTATCTAGGATATATCCAGGCCCTGATTATGAGCATTGTCATACAACTTCAATACTCACAAATTAATATGAATAAAGTTCAAGACTTAGAGATGTACCGATATGCCCACAGTTTTATAGTACACTCATGCCATTGTAGCTCAGGAGTATTTTTAAAATTTATTTAAAGATTTCCAAAGAAATGCAAGTTTAAAACTATTTCTGAAATGCAGTACAACTATTTCAAGTCAGGTCGTTTTAAAAACACTGATTCTTTTGTAATTTTAAAAATAGTCGTTTACTACACAATCTAGCCTAAATACCCATAAAACCAGCAAAAATTTGCCTCCATCTGTGTTCCCATTAGTCATAATAAGGTCAATCTATTTACATATGACAGCAGGCTTTGTACCTGCTTTGATTTTTTTTTTTTTTTTGGGATAGTGAAAAGATTACACGCTTTAAAGAAAATTACTAGTTATTGTTAAGACAAAAGAAAGCATGGATGAAGGGAGAATGAAGACCACAAAGCAAAAGTGGACTGCATAAGGTATAAAAAGGATGATGAAGAGAGATTATATTTCTCTCCATTAAGCTTAAGGTATTTTGCTTGAAGTCAGATGTATCTGGCATCCTATCACACAATGGTATGCCTAGTCTCTGATTACTTTTGGTTCAAGCAAGCTTTGTCTAACATTTCTACTGGAAATTTATGATAACTCTGTGTGCATATGTGTACATATCTACATGGCATTCCGACATTAATGATTCATATTTCCTTTCGACTCCATCACCATTATCAAAAGCCAATTCATTCGTCTGGACTGCCTGAAGAATCTGCATCCTTATAACTTCTATTTTTGTCTTGCTGTCTTGGAGCATCTGCTGAGCTGTGGCAAGAAGTTTTCGATCCTATTAAAACAAACAAACAAAAAGTTAAAATCATAAACATTTCATGAAATGGAACACAATAAAATCTTCAAAACACACATTCTTTCAGGGCAAGAACTAAATTTTTGTAGTTCATTTGGTACAGCAGACCAACTAACCACAAAAGGATACTAGTGGAAATAAATTAGGACAGAGGCATATTCTGGTTGATTAAAGGCTGTGAGGCATGGAAACCATATCTGTTTAAAGCTGAATAAAGGAGGCACAATCTAGCAATATTACATGTGTAGATTAATGTTTTGTAAGCTGATGCTAAAGAAAGGATAAGATAGTAAGTGCAAAATACCTCCACCCTTATGTAGAATAACTCGAGTTTATTGTATGAATAGAACTAATAGGCAAATTTGCTACACTAAATCCATATAAAAATTATTGTACATTATACATTTGAGTTCATTTTAGATCTTGAAATTAGAAATATGAAATTAGCTTACATAGCACATTATAAGTCCACACACTGTTTTTCTGAGCAAATCAAAGCTAAATATTTTCTTGCATAAATAGATACATAATATACAAGGGTTACTTCATTAGCTATTTCATCAGCAACTTAAAGTACAGTACTTTTAATCTAAATAAACTAAGCTAACCGATTTTTGTTTTCAAAAGCAGTAACACAAAAAAAAAAGCAGCTTAGGAGAGAACATTTCTGAAGATACCATTTCCTTGTCAGGAGTGCAGCCAGCCATTCATACATTTCTCAGGTATGTCATTTTTTGTCCTCCAGTTAATGGAGGACTGACTTACAATGTACTGACTTAGAATGGATTATCAAATGGTTCTTGGATGTGGAACTGTGCATGTGCTTCTATGGCTGCTGCATGGCGCTCTCTACGTGTTCTGGGAATTACCAGACAACTTAAAGGTGATCTGACTTGCAGTAAGAATAAAAAAAAGCATACAAGAAAATTTAAAGCAGTCTATTTGTCCTTTCTGTGCAGTACCAATCAATCACAGTAATTAATAGAAGTCAGCGTAGAGGAGTATCACACTTGTTACCACCCAAAAGGTATTTTGGTTAACTCATTTTGTAGCCACTCTATAACCTCATTAATAAGTTACTTTCCCATGGACATGGTTTATACTTATATTTTTAATTTTATAATGAAGTTATCAATTATTTAAGAAGTTAAAGAAATTCAATTCTTCCCCTTATCACAACCAAGACAAAGAACTGCAGTGTAGCGCAGATACCCTGAGCTAGAAATACTGGCACCATGAAGTATGCTGTGAGAAATATCAATATGCTAAGAAAAATTTACCTTCATAGAGCTCCTCTATGACCTTGTGCCTAATGTATTACTCAGATATTTTAATGCTGCCCTATGTTCTGCAGAGTAGATACACCAAGAAATATACATTAAAAGGCTTTGGCTGCATACAGAGAAATTGTGCTCCCTCTGCACAGCACTGTCTCAGAACTCATGATTTTAAGTTTTAGTATTAATCAATATGTCAGAGAAATGACACTAGTTTTTGTATTTTAAGATTCCACGTCAGCTATCCAATTTTTTAATGAGTGCACTGAACTTCCTAAATAAATGCTTACTCGAATACAAATGTCAACTTTTGAAATAAAGATTGTCTACAGCAGACTATACGATCTAATAAAGATTAGAAACAGCCATAGAATCCTGTATTAAACCTTATCCATGCATCATTCTGATGTATAAATATGCTGCAAGTGTTTCTTTGTCTGTATCTTCACTTTTATCTTATTTTTGATCTTGCTGCTCTTGATTGTTCCTCATATCCTCTTACCGACATGGGTTTGCTTGCTCAGGGGCAACGTCAGCCCTTCAAATGTGTAGAATGGAGGTAATTCAGGATTATAGAGATATCCTTATGCTTTCAAGAGACAGAAAATCCCATCTTCGGAATCAAAATGGATGTGTTCTACTCAGCAGCTCTTTTAGTGTTGGAGGCTGAATACAAAGTATTTCAAGGCATCTCCTGAGTACAGAAGAACTAACAGTGCCTGTAAAACTGATCTGCAAAGGTCTTGTGGGATCTTAGAGAATCCACACAAGTCCAAGTAAAGATGATCAGTATCTCAGAAACATTTAAGTTTGAATAGGTTAAGCTGAACGTTACTGAAGCAAGTAGAGTAAGGACAAAGGGAAGACCTTCCCATGAGATGATGGGTTTATTACTATTAACAGATTGCTTTTTCATTTTTAAGAAACAAATTATGACCTCCTTCCATTAAATTTAGGTCTGAAAATAATACAATAAATTTGAAATTAGATCACATAATGACCTTGAATAAAAGTCACAAAAGAGTTTTAATATGTTTTTAAAGAGGGTCCTGCAACTGCTTTTTAAACAACTACTGGATTAATGGGGTTGGATTCAAACAAAGCAGCATTTTCTGCCCCTTTTGTCCACCTCATCTAGACACTTGAGTTGTTTTAAGCTCTGCTTTTTATAACATAATCATCATGCTCAAGCCTACAGTTTAAACCCGCCAAATTAACTCAGAAGTGAGTATTAAGAACATGAGAGAATGAATACGCACCATTTCCATGCTGTTTGGTGAAGAAGCTGGCAATGCTTTTTGTGTTTTCCAGCTTGCTCTCCCCAGCCCAGTTACTATATATACAATCTGGCAGGCTGATTAAAGCATTTACCAATTGCAAATATAAGATTCAATCATCAATTTTAATTACATGCCTCAGTTATAAAGCAAGCCAGAATTTATCCTTTCTACCTAGTCTGATCAAAGCCTGCTAACAGTGTCTAATATTATAGCCTGAGTGTTTAGCTAAGTTTTTTTCAGGCTGTTATAAGGTTACTTACTGAGGGATTACTAGGAACATAATTCATGTATGTCTTTTGATCCATTTGGGTCAGCTGATTATTATTTTTAAGTGTACCCGATGTTAAGTACATGGCCCCAGAGGATGCAGACTCCAGGGTTTCCAGGAGCTGAGGGACTGTGGTGCATGGACAGCATTCCCAGGCCCTTAGTCATAAGGTGCACTCCAGATATTTCTTCCACCTGCCCCAGGCTAGCAGGTTACAGGCCACTTTCAGATAAGGCTACCAAAGTACCAGTTGGTTCAACAGAAGTGCTGCTGGGACAGAATAACCTTGATGGCATCTAGAGTCTATCTAGTCTAAATTCACTTTTTCTGGGAGCGAACAGCATTCTCTATAATTTTTTCAAGGTACAAAAAAGTCATACAGTAGGCAGATACAAAGTAATCTGCCTCTCCATCAGTCCCTAGCAGTAATTCACTCAGAAGCATGAAGCTCCCTTCCAACACTTTCTGGTTAGTATCAATTATAAGGGGTAGCAACACAATTCACAGATGTCTACTCTTCAAGTCAAACACTTCTTTTTAGTAAGTTCACTGACCTAACGAGGTGTTGGCTCAGTCAATTAAGAAATTAAAACATTTAAATTTTATTTACTATTGTCTGGACTCAGAAACATCTAACCAAGCTACTATATACTGTTTGTTAGATCTATATTTATGTTTCCCCTTAGTTTGGAAATTCATCTCCTTAATGATTTAGTAAAAGTAAATGGAAAGAACAGGTAATGAGTAACTAATGAAGGGTGAAGGGGCAGGTAAGTAGAGGATTCCCCCCCCCCCTTTTTTTTTTTCTCATTTGAGAACTATTACTCCCTTATAAAATATGATGCAGGAGGTGGGTGGGAAATTTGTTGGACTTTGGTTTTGCCTTCTGTTGGTTTGTTTCATTTAAAAGGTTTGGCTTGTCTTTCAGTTGAGTTAAGGGATTCTTAGAGTATGAGGAATTTTATTTCATAGTTCGGACTATGTAATAAGTCAAACTCATTTAAGCAGTTAGCAAACACTTTCCCTCCCGCCTCCTTGGACCACTTCTGTTGCTATCAAAAGAGATTGAGTGCAAGCAAGCATGTGTTTAAAAATCAGATCTAGAAGTAAGTGTGCCTTTGAGTTTGATACTATTTAGTTCTAGAATACCACACTTCTGTAAAAAAAAATTTTATGTGTATGTGTACTAATGCAGATTATAACAACTCTATCAGAATACTATACACATCGTATTAAAACAAATATTTGGTACAAATTTTTTTACTTCCAACTGCAACTAGATGGCCAGTTCAGAAGCATATCTGGAAACGCCACCTTCTGTGTAATTATCATGCATTTTACAACTTTAAACTAATGGATTTTTTTTTTTTTTTTAGTGAAGGTCAGAAAAGCATCAGATACCAGTGTCATATCAAGCCTTGCTGCTAAAGAATCACAGATGATCAAAGATTACTACATGTACTAAATTTAGTAAGTTGGATTTGTTATTTAGGTTGAATTGCATGTGGACAAACTGATAAAACAATCACTTGAGTTGGTATCAAACCACAACAAAAAAATGGTAATTTGTAACAGATTTGACATAATTATTTAACAGAAATATACCCCAGACTAAAAATACTGAAATTGGATACTGTTTATACATTCCCATCACAGCAATATGAAAATCCACAGTTATTTCATGTTCTTTTAAGCATTCTGAAGCCTTACCTTTGAAGAACCATTTGAGTACATCTGAATCATATTTTCTGCTCCCTGTTTTACCTTCAGTTCTATATCCAATTGCTTCTTTAAGGCCATCAATCTGTTGTTAGTAGAAAAACGAGGATCGCTATTTGGAGTATCAGGAGTCCTAGGACAATCTGTGAATTAAAAGTAAGCTGTAACGTGTGCAGAAAAAAAAAAAAAGCAAACCCCACAAAACCCAAAAATCAAATCCCTCCCCCCAACCCACCCTAAAGTCTAGTCTATTAAGTTATGGATTAAAAAAGCTGGAACATCATACTTAAGACTGACTCTCCTGTTCAGAGCTACTTTGTAACTGCAAATGCGCCTTAACATGAAAAGCCTCACAAAAGCCTAGTGACTCCTACACATGTCCTAATTCACATGAATCACTTCCAGGAGTGGTAGAACAGGCAGGTTTGCAGCTAGGTCTATTTTTGTTTCAAAGGAAATTTATTTCTTCTGGACTATCCTGAGTCAATTAAAAATGTAGTTTTCCATGAAGCTTTCTTACGCTGCTGATTTTAAATCTAAGCGTTTTAAAAGCAAACTTGGGCAAGAATATTCAATACTAATGGACGTAGTCTAAATACAGATATTAAGTAGATCCTCATCAATTCTACGGTGAACACTGCAGACATAATTTATGTCAAAATTAAGAATAGATAAAATAAGTGGTTTCCATAGTTATAAAGCTGAACAATTTTTGCTCTGGAATCATAACAGAATCCTGGGATAATTGGATATATAGGCAGACAGGTTACTGAAAAACTGTGATTTCTGGTAAGGATAAAGCTTTTCCGTTTGGCACTATTACTGTGTTTAGATCTCCATTGTGCTGGATTCATTTAATGGAATGCAAGTTAGTTTTATCAATAAAATTATATAGTCAAACTAACTTTTCTATCCTCCTCCAGAAAAGTCTATTAATCACCGGTTCACATTTCAGCTTCTGCAACATGAACTGTTAGTGAACTGAAAATAAGTGGCCACTGGACTATTTCCTAATGCTATTTCTAACATGACTGTCCTTTTAGCTAATTATCTTCTCCAACAGCTTCTCTTTCAAACTTTTTGTAAAAGAGGATAAATTATGTCCACCATAATAATGGTTTTTTGTCGTTGATTTCTTCTACCCAAACGACGAGATAGTGCTTTCTCTATGGGCAAATGACATTAGTTGGTCTCCTGGAAGATAATATTTACCCAATACCAACAGTACAGTCTTTTTTTCCAATTTTAATTAATTTTATTTGAATTAAAACCAGGATGATGGATCAAGTTCCTGAAGTCCTCAATTATTAGAAAACACAGGCATTGCACCAGTAACTTACAAATGATTAATTATGAAGTGTTATGGGGAGCACATGTCTTATCTGCCATTTTATATTTCTTCTGTAGAAGCTTCTGATAAATAGTTTTAGAGATTTAATACAGTTTACTTTCAAGTTTGCTGTGTAATTTGCTTCTAAATTGCAATCTTTGCTGATGCTACATACAGATTTAATGTAAGGAGAAGTTCTAAGTTCCTCTGCTGCTAATTCACTCTCCACTTCAAACCATTTCAAGACTCGTACTGCATCCCCCTTTTTTTTTTTTTTAAAAAAAAAATAATTAAAATCTGTGTTATTCCTCATCTGTTCTGTTCACCTCCTCAATGTTTTGGCTTGGTTTCTCCGTGAAACTGCACTTGAACTAGTTTTACCTTAAATCTGTTATTAATAAAACAAAGATTAACAACATGCTTTCCTCTCACTTATGTCTTCACATTCAACTAACCCTCACCTAATAGTCTATTCAAAATTAGAACAAACGTGAAGCTTGAAAGTCAGTGTCAAGTCTCCTTGTAAAGTAGATTAATTGTATAAATGAATATTTACCAACTTTAGATTTATGATGTAGGCCTCTACCACTTTAAAGATCCCTCTGATGATCCCTGGGAAGACTGTGGGGCTCCTGAAGTCTGTTTTCACAGCTTTTAAAGATGCACACAAGCAGTCTTCCTTTGCATAAGAACAACACTCAAGTTGCAAGACAAGGACTAATTAGAGATACCACAGTTCAGGTTGCCCAGGTAGCTGTTATTATCTCCCTTTGCGTGTCTGCACTGTGAAGGTGTAGCCACATCACTTACCTGGGTCATCTCAAGAGTTGGTCTGCACTTGTGGACCTAAACTATTTTAGTTTAAATGGTTCTACTATATGCTTTGTTAGTAACCAGCAACAGAGGAAACTCTTCTGTAGTATGGACTAATTGTTAGGAAGGAATCATGTTTTGTCTTCAGGCGTAATAGCTCCTCACTAAACTCTCAAGCATGGAACAATATGGTTTCCTAACAAAGATTTTAATTTTTTTTTTTTTCCTAAGGAAAAAAAAAGTTTTACCAACAGCTTTCCAGAAACGGCTTCCAAGTGACTTCTCCTCCCCCCAACTCTATTACAATTCAGTAAGCAGCCTGAGGCAGCTTCTTATAGAAGAATTCAGATTAAAGTTTTAAATCAGCCAGACAAACTGGTCCTATTATGGAAAGCACTGACAATCATAGCAGTAGCACTACAAGCTACATCTGTATTAGCTGTTTCCCTCCCTCTTTGTAATGTCCATTAAGGTTGTAATCAGTTCAGTATGGCTAGTTATCTCTGATCTGTTTGTGTAAAGCACTATACAGAGGGGCTCAAATCTCATTGGTCATCTTCATAATATAAATAAGTAATAAATCCAGATAATTACAATAGATGGGATTTATGTATATGCTTAAAGTTAAACAAGAGTTAAATATACTCATATCAAATTGATAGGTACTGGGTAAAATAAGAGATTCTCCAGTTTGCCATGTTTGTTCGTCAATAAGGCCAGTCCAAGACTTGCCATTTTTGATGCATTCAAGTCCCACTTTGTACAGGACAGCAAGAGCTTTGCTAGGGTATGGATTAGTGCCCCTAGGCATTTTCTTCTTGACAATGAATATCAAGTGAAGTAACAGATGTATTTCAAGTGAACTTGACTTCATTTCAAGTAATTAGCACATTATTTTTGCTGAACAATTATGAATGTTGTTGCTTAGCACTAAGCAGTTTTGTGCAGCTTGTTACCAAACACCCAAGCTGCTGGAAAAGCTGAAGTACTGCTTCCCCAGCACCTGCGATATTCTTTTTCATAAAAATATAAGACTTAAAAGTAAGTTAACAGTGATAGTTTAACTGATTTATTCTTTTTAAATGTCTGGATTACATCAGGACAATGGCAGTTTTCAGTCCAAAACATTTATTTTAATCATGATCTTTGCTCTTCTGCAAACCTTTACAGTTTGAGTCTTTACACAGTGCTCACCAGCAAAACCTTCTTGCTTTCAAATTGCCTTTTACCAGCACTCCCATCTAAATTATATTTATTAGAGTAGTGACACAACTCTACTGTTCTGAGATTGATGCTCATTCCTCTGGGGACTCTTCCCCAGATGCTAGGTAGGCTGTTTCTTCAAAAGCTCAGTGTGAAATCCAGGATCCCATGTAACTTTCTGAATCTGGGTTCCCAGATGGTACTGCAGCATGCTGCTAAGCTACTCAATTAGCAGCAAGTGCCCTTTGGTAAATAGTTAATTTTAATCTTGTTTGAGGATATTTAATTGCAGTTAGCCTCATCAGTGTCATACCCAACAGAAATACCTGTGATGCGTGTTTAGGCACTGCTGGAGGGGGAAAGAAAGATGCATCATCAGGCTTTTCTCAGGGAGTTAGATGGTTGTATCAGCACTTGAACTAAGCCATCAGTAAGTCCAAGGCAGCAGTGTACATTCTGCACTCAGAGAGAATCAAGCACTGACTTTCTGGAAACTTTTCAAGTTCCACTGAATTTCAATTCAATATTGGCTAATTTTAGCTACTAAACTAGTGACAGGAGATCGTTTCAAATCGCTTCAATTAATGTCATTCTATGTTAAAATTCTCCAAAGTTACCAGGAAATTCCTATGGATATGTCCCTGGTAGGTGGAGTCTGCTGCCTAAAAAGCCACTACCTTTACCATTTTGTTTGCTACCTCTACCAGTTTCCAGTAATTGGTCTTCTATAGACACTTTGGTGTCTAACAGATTAACCTAGTCATTTTTAGGGACAAAGAAATCTCCCAAACAATCTAGCTAGTCATATTCTTAAACAAAATTATTTATTTTCTTTGTGACCCCTACAGCCAAATTTGATATAAAGTGGAGAGCTCAGAAGTTACTTAGGAGAATGGAAGAGGCATGAACTTGTCTTTTTGATTTCACGTTCTCCATGTTTTATCCAGTCTTGAGGATTCCCTCAAAGGTTTTTCTATCGTCTCACCTCCCTATCCACTTTTAATGCCGCTCTATGGAACAGATTAATTTATCAATTTATATATATCCTACATATCAACTATATGCCTAATTAAATCAGTGACTTGCTATAGGTAAGCTACTTCAATCTTATACCCGAGTCATATAAAAAACCCCACAAGCTCTACTGCTACTTTTTAGGCACATGAAAAGAATATCAATTTTATCTGTATAGAAGTATGTTTTCAAGATACAAAATTTCTTCATCTTGAAGACTGAAGTAATCATCCCCATGTTATACATTAAAGTAAAATTCTCAGATTTTCAGCAGTAATGGTCACTAGGCTTGTCCTACTCATTTTGTATTGCTGCATTCTGCTTCACTTTTAAGTGCTGACCTACAAATTTTAAAACTCTGCTTCCTAGTATGACTAATACATGGCATGATAAGGGCAGACCTGGGTACAAAGTCCCACTTCTAAAACAAATCTAGATTCACCAGCAACCCCATAATGTAAAGTAAACCTATGTTACGCTAAAAGTTGTTTCTGAATCATACATCCACTGCCAAATTTACCCTCAGTCAGTAATGTATCTTTTTGGCAAACTACACTTTTTGGTTAAGGTTTAATACCAGTTCTTCAAATAGTTGTGAAAGTTATTTCCTGTGGCATTAGGACATAAAAATACTTTCATCTTTAGGTAAACTACCATAAAAACATCTTAACTTGCTTGAAATTGAAAGTTATTAAACCACATTTTTCTACAGTAGATTCATTAACACTACATTTAATGGTTTTAACATGTATCGATTACACTGTGCTGTTTACAAAGAAGTTACACTACAAATTAGTGGTTTGTCAAAAAAGTAATATAAGTTACTGCTTGATACCATAAGCAACAGTAAGAGTCACAACAGCTTGCATGTCATTTTTTCAGCTCTGAATCTGAAGCACTTTACAAATACATGTTCACACCCACTTTTCAGATACAGGAACAAGGAAAGATTAAATGACCTTTCCAAGTTACCACAATGACCTGTCAATCAGTCCACAGAAACAGTCAAAAAAATTTTCAGCAATCAGGTCTGACAGGTCAAAGGGATCATCAGCCTGTAGGCAATGATTCTCCCAGTGTTACTTCTCAATGGATCTCAGTCCTGACTTCGCTACTTAGAACCTGCAAATACCTATACAATATAGCCTAGAAGACAAGGAAAAACATAGGGCCACCCCTGAAAAATATTAAAGTACATAAAGAAAACACAGATCTTGACTCCCACAGCTCTTGAATTCTCTTTACCTTATTTTCAGAGCATTCATGCTCTGTACAATCTAAAAATTTCCAATATATTTCCTTCTCCCTTTTAAATCATTTGTCATTACTGACCAGGAAAAGGTCAAACATGAGCTAAAGTCAAAAGTTATAACTTAAAATAAAGCTAATCTCTGGAAACAATGCACTTCTTTGGGGAGCTTCCATATTAAACAGATATTAAACTCGCTGTTGATAACAAGTAAAATCAAGAATTGCCAAACTGAGATACCTGTGACCTCTCCATGGAGGTATCTTCTATCAGTTGGCAGTCATCTTTAGGGCTATGTGTCCATGTATTTGCTGAACATATATAGATAGATACACACACAAACACACACACAGTTGGTGTGGTTTATATTACTAACCTTATTTTGCAATGGTCAAGCTCACTAATACCATAAATTAAACCTAAGACTTCAGTATTAAAAATCAGAGTATCACCTCGATGACTTGCACCCATTAGTCTCATGATGGACAGAATGCTTACTGATAGCACTCCCCCTCCATGCATTAGTGACCATGAATGAAGAAGGAGACAGCCAATTACAAGGCAAACAGTATGAAAAATTCAAACGTTTCAATTTGAGGGTGAGTGCTTGTAGATCTTTGATCTAAAAAGAAATATTAAAAGAATTTAAAAGACTACTTTTTTTCAGAAGGTTATGCAATATAGTCTATTAAAATGGATCTTGTACTACACAGAGAATATAAAGATCTTAACAGAACTAGTAAGTTTTTTCTTGCATATTTCAATAATTAAGTAAGACTCAAAGTTATCTACCCATAACACTTTGAATGGAATGAAAGTTAAAAACATAGTACTAAGTTAATCATGCATTAAAAGCGGGTAGAAGCGCCTAAGTTTATCAGCCTTTATCTTTTATCCCTTGAGCCTTTTATATAGTCTCCCATATTTGAACACAAGGCAAAATAAGCCTGGCTGCTAGCAGTTATTCACAAAAGCAATGGGCACTGCTGGCCTTTTCAGAAGTGTACTAAGGATCTGAACAACATTATTTAGATCTACTGCACTCCCTGAATCATGCACAAGGACAATATTGCTCATTAATTCATCGTGCTAGAGTTTTAAAATGCTACACTGGAAGGGGGCATTTCAACAAGTGCATTCTGTGCTCATCTACTTTGCAGGTTCTACTACTAGATGAACTTCACAAAATTCATGTCCACATAAATTTTTATATTCTGTCTATACAAAGTTTGTATACACTTTTCTTTCTGTTCCACTCTTCCCATTCCTTTAAAAGCCACACTACTGTCAACACTGAACTGGATTTTCATAAATGTTAGCCAATATGTAACAGAATGCTTCATGCCTACTAAACCCCCAGTGGCTATCTATGAAGCATGCATTATTGTATTCATTCCCATTCCATGCTGCAGCAACTACTTTGCCTCACTAGTTCCTGCTGTCCACACCTCTGCCCCTTGTATCTCATGAAGATCAAAGGCAAAGGATGCAGAGAATACAGAGAATACTGTACAGGCCACCACGGACACTGCAACACTTTTGACCCTGTCACAGGGTCAGATAGTATGAATCGCTGACATCACCTGCCAGTATTTTCCTAAATTCTCACTGTAATCAAGCTTTCCTCACAAGGATGATGCAGTCTTTTATTCTACTGCCTAAGCTTCTTAAGGCTTGGCTTTCACTTCACAAACACCTTCTATGGCTTGTACACGTTCATTAACTTTTTGCCAAGTTAATAAACTTATTAACAAGTTGTTTTGCTAAGAGTCTGTGCAATCTGAAATCTGTTTTTCACAAATTTTCACAAAATTCCATCTTAAAATACAGGCCCGGTATTTTTAAAAAATACATTCAAAATTAGTACTGACTCACTGCCATGCCACAGAAAATACTAATTAAAACCATAAATTATGACCATTCTAAATTGTTTTCACAGAATCACAGAAGTGTCTTTAAAATGGTAGCTTTATCGTGGAAAAGCCTGAAGACTTAAAAAATCATTGCCACAGTATGAAATTTTTGATAAGTTAGTCAGAAAAATAGCATAACAGAAAAACAAGTTAAAGTTAAAAAAACCCCAAACCAACCTCCTAAACTTTTAAGTATAAATGTAATTTTTTTACCCATAGAATAAAAATGATGCCTACAGTGTAACATGAAGAAAGTCACTGGGCAGGCTACTGAAATTTGCTTCTATACAGTGGAAATACTATTAGGAAATCCTAGTGATTTTGAAAATATTTTAATATAGTAATAACTAAAAGTGAAAAACTGGTATGTGTTAAGTTAAGCCTTAGAGAACCATCAAACAGTCTGTGAAATACAGTGCTCCCCAGAAAACTATTTAAAACTCAGAGGGACTGGACACTTATTTGTGACTCAAAAAATAGGCATACATAAGTAACAAACTCACCAGCTATGGATTTGCTCATTCCCAGAGCAATTTTTTCAAGTGAAATGGGATAGAGCTTATCTAAGCTAAGAAGAAAAACAGATTTCAGAATAACGTATGATACCTGCAACATCTTCTGGATCCGTTACAACAATGTGTGCATTTAACTCTTGTAACTTATGGTGTAAGTCTTCTAACTTCTTATTTGATTTTTTCAAAATGTTATCCACATATGCCAAGTTCTTTTTATCCGTTGTGACCTTCCTGAGGTTCTCTGCTCCCTCCTTGATTTTAAGTTCCTTCCTTATTTCCCGCTTGATTTGGTCCTTTATTTCATCCAGCTTCTGCTGTACCATTGTATCTGAAAAGTCCAATTTTTGGCCAGTGCTCACATTCTCAGAGGCTAGAAGACTTTTGGCATCCCCCTAGAAAGAAAAACAGTAATATAAATACCAGGAAACACTGTTTCTTGACAACGCATGCTGCACACTTAAAAGGACTAGGCTTTAGGCCTCTGTATATTAAGCACTCACTTTGTAAGACCATTTACTAACCATGGGTCTACAGGCATGTTGCCCTAAAGCAACAAATCTCACAAGACATTACACCTTAAAACTGGAGTTACACTTTACAACAGATTTATTTTAAATTTAGTGACATCTTTACTATGTCTATTTTTAACACCAAAAGATTTAAATACTTCTGGATTTGTTATGGCTGCCTGCCTGGCAGTTATATGCCTCAGAGCTAATGACTCACATTTGTAATTTTCTAGATTTAATTGTGTGTTTTAATAGACCAAATGGATATAGGAAATAAGACTAACTTCTAACAATTATTATCTATGATGAATTTTTGTACATTCATTAGAATAATTCCTTTTAAAGACTGTAAAAAATAGTTTAAAAAACCTTGGTGATGTTTGCAAATGTTTAAAGGAATACTGGCATCTTTATAAAGATTTGTCAAGATGCTACTGGAAAATAGATTTTGTATATTTTTTTTTAAAAAAAATCCCTCAAGTAAAGCCTTTCACATGAAAAAATAATCTTACTTTCTTCTGCAGGCAAGCTAGGCTGAAATTAAAAATAAAAAAAAAGAAATAATGTTGAAATGTTGCAGTGATGAATAGAAGCTGATGTAATAAGGGAGTAGGAGATGTAAAGTCTTCAGACCACCAGTACCTATGAGATAATACTTGTGCCTAGCATATGTTTACGTATCAAGAAGAGTTTAAAGGACATGTTATAGAACCTACATCAATAAAGTACAAATACAATTAACTACATATGTAATAATATTCCCTGTGTGTCCTATACAATGAGTAGACACTAGGTCCTACCCAGAAGTCTTAGCTAGAGTGAGTGAAGATCAAAGAAAGGCCTTCCTGAACTTAGAATCCGATCCAGTCATAATTCAGGATGTATTTACTAAATGTGTGGCTTGATCTGTATGTAACTACCCAAAAGACAAAATTTCAGTAAATTTTCTTAAACACAATGAAGAAATTGCCTAGACTTCTGAAATACCTGGGTGGACAGTAAGGTATTTGAAGGGATGATCCAAAATTTTAAAGTTTTGGGTGTAAAATTAGTTGTCATCACTTTGCTGTTGGAAACACCAACAATACAGCAGAGGAAATAGTAGAAGAAAACACTCAGGAAGAAGTTCAAGTAGTACAGCACTGGGCTAATAAACTGTAAGAATATCCCAGAACATATGATCTCTAGATATAGTTCACAGTGACTTCTATGTTTTTGAAACAATTTGGAGAGATTAGAATCATGAAGGTTATGCCTGGGCCATACAAGTCGATAGATAATGCTGGTCACAGTATAAAATCTGTACACATTACAATGATACTGCCTTCCGTAAGCAAGATCCAATGTACTAGTCCTCAACTATAATTTTACAAGTTCAGTAAATCATCTTTAAACCCCTCTTATTAAAACACTTCTATCCATTTAACAATATTCTTAAATATTAAAAGTAGTCAGAATCACCATCTTGCCACAGAATTTGTCTATCAGCAAAAAAGACAACAAATAAGCAATTTAAAAATTACAGAGTAAGGAACAAAAGGGGAAAAAAATTTTTGCAAATTAATACTTAAAGGGCATTTGTGATTCCTGTAAGTACACTTCTGTTAGTGCAGATTAAAATAATATGTAGAGAGGCTATTAATAGTAGTACTGGGAAATACATGACATTGTTCCCATATATAGGCATATAAAAAGAATCAACTTTTTAAAAAAGAATAATCAATAGTGATGAGCAACTAGTACAAAGGTTAATACCCATAATGAAGGAAACCAACCACCAAGTGTTGAGTGTTTCATTTTGAGAAACAACTGAAACTGAAAATAAATTAATATAGCAACTGTATAGCAAACTATTTAAGTACATCCAAATTAGATTCAGATATTTTATTTCCCTCTAAAACAAAATTTTATGTAAAAAAAGCTTCAAGATGAGTATACTATTTAGCCTTTAAAAACAGATCAAAACAGTGCTTGTAAATAAAAAAGTGTGTATTTTTAAACCATAAGCCTTTGCATCTGTTCTGCAAGCCTCCTAGAAATAATCTCATCATCTACCTCCTTCAAAGCATGATACTACACTTTTCAGTTTACAGAAGACAAATAGTAAATGTAAAAAAACAACCCCAAACAACCCCAAAACCAAAAGAAAACCTTTATTCTGTATTCCAATAGCACCTGAAGTATGCTAAAATTATGCCAAGAATGTACACTTCTCAAACAGAACAGTGTAATTAACATATAAATAATTCAGAAATATTCTTGACTAGGGTTTCCAAAAGAGACTTCAGTTAATTGTTTATCTATTGAACAATAACGTATTTTGTTACAGGGGAGGTTTTTATCCCTCCACAAGCCCTACATCCCACCTGGTAAAGGGATGTTGTGCTCTTCCATAAACAGGTTTTTGGAGCCCTTGTTCCAGATACAGAGTCTCTAACAAGTCTTCAATTAAATTAAATCTCCATGATCATTAGTAATTTGCATTCCAAATTTCCGGTAATTAAGTTAAAGTTCTGCTCAGCTTGAGCAGTCTCAGCAGCATCTTTGTCCCTGGACTTAAAGGTTTCAGGATACAGTCTTCATCTGCTTCTGAGACAGCTAAGAATTCAACAGTGTGGATGCTAACACTGAAAGATGGTTGCATTGCCTGTGCATTTAAGCATTCATCTTTAAATCCCCCCAAACGCCACAGATGACGTTCCTATCTCTCTTGTCATCCAGAGTTAATTATACTTTTGAACTAAAAGTATCCTGTCACCTAGAGGTGTTACCTGGTACAAAGGCTACTGTGAATTAACCAGTCTTCCAAGGAGGCAACTGTGCACTCAGTGAACCCGAAGGTCACTGTGAAAGCAGAGCAAGAAGAGCGTGTTCTGCAATCAAAGTTGCTCTGCTCCTATGCTGACATGTTTTGCTGCTGGGATGCAACAAAAGTTTGAGACAGATCCTCATGCTGTAGAGATGAGCTGTCTCAGCAAAGTTCCATTTTAAAATGGAGATAATGTCAAGATGGCCACAACTGGACAGAACATCTAATAGCTGAGTAAGAGAAATGAATTAAGATTTTTTTCTTCAAAAAAAATGCCTCCCAAAATGCCAAACTCAAACTCTACTTTTAAACTGACTTAAAACACAGGATATTCCAGCTTTATTTGATGACAACCTATTACAAGTCTCTAAGTAGAGATGAACATTCTTTCAAAAAATTATTTTCCCCATTTGGATAAATTCCCTCCCTGGTTGAGCCTCACATCCATTAGGTGTTCTGTCCCCTCAACCTGAAAATTAAGTGTTTTAAAAGAAACAACAGTTGGAGGCAGGGCCCAGGTCCTTTCCTTTGCACTGCTCAAGCAGGCAAAGACTGAAGAAATAATTAATTTTCTCTATGCCAAGAAACCATCAATGGATTTTGCACAGCCACTTCCTTTGGTCTCCCTCCTAGAATCATTTAAGATGAAGTACCTTAAGAGTGGAAATGCTCTGAAGCAGATAATGACTAAACCACTCCGGCTGGCAAAACGGAGAACAGGCCTCACTGCTTTAAAACTTAAGTCAAAAGAATGGGCAGCCCATTATTGATTCTCAGTTTCTTTTTAAATTCTGGTAGTGCTTTGACTGCTGGTTAGAAGAGAGGAGCCAATCTTTGTTGGGTGGTCCTAGGACTGGACCACTCAGCATAGCACCCTTCTTGCCCCTGCGCCACAGCAGACAGCGGCTGACCTAGTTCTTTGCCCCAGCAGCAGCAAAGGGCAGCAGGCACCTGGTGCTGCTGCCAACAACCTGCTCTGGGCTGTATGGAAAGCAGTTAGAGGCAGTGGTGCATACTTCGCAATAGGAAAATACATGTTTATGAGCCAGACTGGAGATTTCTGAAACATTTTAGCATGTAATGAAACTGAAACTATGTTTACAACAATAAACTATCAAAGACCACAAATTAAATACTACTGCTTTAAAAAAAAAAAAAAAAAAAAAATTAAAAAAAAAAAAAAAAAAAAAAAGGAAAAGGAATCCACATATATAGCTTTCCTACTGCAATGGCCTAATGACTCAACCTCACTTTGATTGCTGGCTCAAAAACTATCTATTTACATAGATGAATTCAAGATGCCACCCTTCAATTTCTGTACTCCTGGGAAATGTTTTAAGTATAGCTGCTGAAAATAATGGGTAGTGGTCTGAGCATGTCTTTTAATAATGCACAGAGTTTATTCTGGCTGATGTGGTGAAATACAGTGGTGATGTTGTTTATGTAAGTGCATGGGGGCCCTGTGCTTTTCCCTCAGGTCAATTCTGAGCCAAATAATCAGTACCTTGCCAAACTGCACTTACCACCCAAACTCCCATTTAAGAATAAAATGTCTAAATTGCTGAATGATGGTACTGCTGATAGAAGAGAGTACCATGAATCTGAACAAATCAGAGAAGCTGCTTAAGTTGTGTAAACTGAATGATTTCCAATTCAAAATGAGATTCTCAAATTGCTATCTCTTAGAATAAAAAGATAATGCTAAAATCCTGGGCATTGATAACTCCCAAAGACTTGCTCCTAAAAGCAGAGTACAGCTGCACTGCCTTATATCATGTATTTACCATTGAAAATACTGAATAGGGCAATGGTAGGTATTGTTATTGAAAGGAAGTGGAGCCTTAAACTATAGCACGCTTAACAGCTGAGTACTCATGCACAGTATTATTTACACTTCACATTAACTTGCTACTAGCACACACTCAACCTACCTTAAAAAAAAAAAAAAAAAAAGGACCATGTCAAAACTATATATATTTTTTCCTAAATCTATTACCATTCATTTTTATATGCTCCTGAATTTTAGCAGCCATTTAAATAGGTGATAATAGACAACTAAAGAGTAAGAAAGCCTGTTTGGCCATTTAATATAAGCATACTCATTTCAAATATAAAAATAGATTTTCATCTTATGTATGATTAAAAAGTTACCCTAATCCAGAAAGACCAAATGTTTATTAATTTTTCATTTCATTTTGAAGAGCTGGAAGTACAGATTTGGAACTATTACGTCACTTAGTATAATTTTCTGAATAGTCTTTTAGAAAAAAAAAAAGGTTAAAAAAAACCCAAGTAGTTTTTCTGAGCTAACTCTCAAGGTCCCTGAAGCTCTCTATAGTAATTCCTGAAACTACAGTAGCCTTTGATTTTAAGAACAATGTTAATCAATTGCAAACTTCCCTTCCCCCCTGAAGTCATTCATAAAACCAGATGTGACGGCTTGTCTGGATTACTGGAACTACATGGACTATTTCCTCCTGCCCAGAAGCAAATGTGATTGTGGTCAAGATCTCAGCATTCACCCAATGTCAAGAACAAAAAAAAAAACCCTTGCAGGCTTAATAGATTTTGGCATTAGTTTGCTGTGCTAACATGTCGCAAATCAGGATTTAAATTTAATCTAAGTCACAGCTCTCTGCTTTGTAACAAGAGGCTGTTTAAGGCACAAACGTCCATAGTGGATGGCATTATACATGGATGAATTCAAGTAGGACACTGATTAAATGGGGTTCAATTCCTGTGTGCAAACAGTGAGTGCCTGGCTTCATCTATAAGAGATGGAACAGATAAAAAAAGTATTCCTTAAAATAGAGATATCCAACCTACATTTCTCAGTCACATGGTTCCTTTTGCCCCTCTCTCCAGTTTCAGCTGTGGCCCTGATGAACACTTCAAGAGGAATATTTGCTTTTAATCACACAAAAGCTGCTGGGCCACAGCACTCAGTCCTACAGCACCTGTATGAAAAGCTGTGTGGCCTGCCTCAGCCTGAACGTTGCACCTAAATAGGTAAAATTTCCCTGGGTATTCCTTGCTAACATGTAGGCTTCTAGGCACAAATAATCCCTGATTACCAGCATTTACTAACGCAAAGAGCACACTCCTGAAAAGGTGCTCCAACAGCAGCATGGACTTGCTGACAGAACTGGAAGTTGTGTCGGTGCAGCTCTGTGTCAACATCGATTATAGAAAGGGGCATAAGAGAGAGATTTCTTCACCATGGAAGGAAAGGAAAACATTTTAAGAAGTGCTGCTTTCAGCTACTTCTCATTGTAGAAGCTCCTGACAGTTTTATGCTAGGAGAAGGACCTGTAAGGAAGCTTGCAAAGAAATAGGATGTTAAAAGAAAAACCCCACAATCACCTTTCTCATGATCATGAGGACTTGACGGAGGCTGTGGCAGAGCCCAAGCAATGAGCACCTGACTCCAGGATCACCAGATGTCTACAGTATCCAAGAAGCGCGACTAGATATTCTGGCAACAGGCATACTACAGACACTTCAGCAGTTTCCAAACTTTTATCTGTAACTTCAAGTTCTTACTCCCAACCAAAAAATTCAAACGGAGCCCAGCACAGTGGAAACAAATCTTATCCTCTTTCAGATGAGTGAAAGAAACAGCACAAATCTCCATTATGATGAATGTGGCCTGCTGTCATGATTTTATTTACATGTGTCCAGGAACAAGATCAGCACATGAAATTATGCCTATAACAAGGCCACTCCTCCATTCTCTGAGAGCTTGGTGTCTTAATTTAGCTTGTAATTTTTAAGTGCATGTGAAGTACCAATGATTACCAGTGGTGCTACAGTAACTGAGTTAGTATAACAAGAAACATACTCAGAAGAAAACTGCATTTTATATAATGAATATGGTCTCAAGCAGTCCACACACAGTAGCAGAAGCTCATTAAATGCCAAAATATAAATGAGCTCTTTCAAGGTACAGGGAAAAAGGGCAAAAGATTTTATGAACTGTTAATACCATACTGCATGCTGGAAGCATCTCCGATAATGATGCATCATAGAAGTGTGCCAAGACGACTGAAGTAATTCCCCCTAAAATGCAGCCTCACCCAGATACATGCAGTAGAAGCAGTGAAATGATAATTTCTCATCTAATTTCTGTAATATTATCACAGCATGTATTCATAATGTGATAAATACACACACTCCTTTCTAAAAGATGAGGAAATGGTGGATTAAATGACAGTTCAGTAAATGAAAGAAGCAAGTTCAAAGCAGCACAATATATTTTAAGAAAAGAGGTCTCTTAGTCACAGACTCTGAACTGGAGCTGTACATTTAACGTACTGGACTAGGCAGCAAAAATGAACATGCATGTGTGTCATATCTCCTACTGCCAACACAGGAATTCCATGCACAGTCTTGTTTTGCATTTTCCAAATTTGATCTGGAAACTTTAGTCTTCTTTTGAGACATACTTTGGGGAAAAATTCTTAGTGTCCCATTACACAAATAAAAATACGAAGAATTGTAAATAGCAGAGAAATTATTTTTGTGTGTTTGACAGTTTGAGACTACTTTGAAAAAAAACCCCTAAATTTTAAAACTGATAGCAAAAATAAGCACTGAAAGATTTAAGTTTTGGGGTGGTTTTGTTTCTTTGTTATTTTAAACGCTTTCAAATAAACATGGAGTTAGTTTTCTTCATAGGAACATCTGTAACTTTCTGTACCATGTAAATATATAAACAATTTCATTCTAACAGCCTAGAATTATTTTTGAATATATACTTTAGTATGTACTTTTAAAATAAAGTGTATATTTTAATATTCTTGCCAAATACTACAAATAGGTATGCATGGTATCTGTTTCTTTTAGAAATTAATACTCATTTGAATTACTGCTAGAGACTAAAACAAGGGCTTTTTGAGAGAAATTCTTATCACTAGACTTGTCCCAGTTTGACTTGACTGATTTCTCTGTAGTTATGTTTGCACTCATGGGTGCAAGCAGTTGTTTTACTGCTCTGAAACGCTTACTGAAGAAACAGAATTATTTAAGATAAAGCCAAGGTCATGCAAATGTTGTGTGGATAATTTGCCTCTAAGTACTAGTAATAAAGAAACTAGTAATCTGTCCACAAGAGATAAACAAGGTATACACTCTCCCCCTTCCCCAAATAAAACATAACTAGTAAGGTATCTGTTGAAGTATGTGTTAAAGCAAGCACCTAAAAATAAAGCAGTTCTGCTGCTACAGAAAGTTAATACAATTTTGTTTTATGTCACCCCAATATAAATACTTCTATTGTTTTTTTCATATAAAATATTTATGTAATTTTGTCTAACATTCAGAGCAGAATAATATTACACATATATCTTAAGATGTTGGAAAAAATAATACTGCTATATTATCCAAGCTACAGGATATGATATTTAATTTGGTAGAAGAGATTTTCAAAAGGTAAAAAGGTCAAGTCAACAGACATGAGTCACAATCATGCCTTAGGACTTTGATAACTCCTCCTAGAACACAATGCACACTGTACAAAGGTGATAAGTTTGTTGGGCATGTATCCAAAAAACATACTTACCTTAATGTAAAGTTAACGTTGCAACTATACATTTTCAACAGTCATAATGTTAAAATGAAGACAAACATGTGTGGTTAAATTTCTCCTTGTGAAGAAGTTTTAATCACTATGCAGAAATATCAAAACACCAAGGAACCCAAACCACAGTTATTAATACTTAATGACAAAAAGGTCCTCTCCCATTTGTAAGGTGATTTACTTCTATTATAAAAATGAGTTAGTAATAGCTATTATTACCTAATTAAGAGGCATTAATATGTCTCAGATAATGCAACTGATTGACTATTCTGCTCATCCACAAATTACAGTATCAGCTATTGCCAGATCTGTAAGTGGTGGTACTCAAAGTGTAATACATTCTAACTAAACTGCAGAAGAATGCTAAAATGCCTTAATACAAAAACAAGTCACTACAATTTGGGCCTTCTCTGTTCTTTCAGTGCAGGTTAAAAATTTTACATCATTGAAATGATGTTAAAGAAATCCTCAGCTAGTAAACAGGGATTTCTGTAAGTGTCAGGACACTGTTAAAGAACAATACACTAATTCTTTAATCTGAAAAGCACAACAAAGTGCTCCATATATGAGAATCTCCCTTTCTAAGATGGATAATTATTGATTTGAAAAAAAAAAAAAAAGTATCTCTATGGTTCTGGCAATTCCAGTTTACAGCACAGACAACTGATATGTTAGTCCATTTAACATTACTGTATTTTACAGGAGCTATTTTTAGCCATTGCAAAACTAATGGAAGAGCTGAGAGTCCGCATTCCACTCTAATTAAGACATCATCTTTAGCAGCCAACTATTTTGTACATTATAAATGCAGCAATACATATCAGAGATAATACCAACATCTGTTTTATGAGGCAACAGGCCAAGTGGCTACATACTAGATCTTGGTGAAGGAACCAATTTTTTTTTGCTTTCTAGGACCGTGCAACAGTGCCTTCACCACAGCTTATAGGCTGCCCAGCTTGGTGGCTGAATCTGTTAACAGAGGAAATGGATGTATGTTTGTATTATAGATATACCAAGGGACTATGTCTTTATACTCTAGGACTGAGAACTCTTTCACAGTAGTTTTGGCTATTAGATCTGAAGTTACTTAAGTTCACACCCTCAATCCAACCAGCTGGGAATGCGGTTGCTGTTTTCATCTCCAGCAGTAAAAGAAAGATGGAAAAGCTCCTTAAATCCTTTCCTCATCTGTACAGGTGGTCAGTAGAAAATATCACTTTTCACTATTGGGGATAAGTGTTGCCACACCTAAAATTCCACTTGCAGAGATGCAGGCATCTCATTCCATGCCTTTCCAGTAAAAGTTTATGGATGAACACAGAGTTATTTATAGAAGCATTACTTCACATCCCCATTTGTCTGAGACTTTTAGGGAGCATCACTAATACATGCTATGATACATCTCAATAGAGCTTTTGCAACCCTTCTTTCTCTGACCCTTAAAATATGGTAGGAAATTTCTCACTGGCTTTTAATGTCCATTTTCTATTTACGAACTCCCTAGGTATTAGAGAAGTCATGAAGAAACAGAAGCCTGTCCTAAATTACAACAAAAGCAAAAAGAAAAACTTCCTGACTTTACTGCTTTATATGCAATAACAATGAAAGAGAGGCAGGTGATTTCACTTACTGATTATGTGGACTACAAAAAATTCTTAATGCATTTACATTTCAAAATACAAATCTGCTTAAATCTTTTGTTTTTAAAAACTTTCTATATTTTCTTAAGCCTTTAGTAGCCCTGATCCCCCACTGACCCGCAGTAATCCAAATCTGCCTTCTTATGACCCAAAATAAACCTCTTGCCATTTAGATGAAGTTGCCAGTGAGAAGTGTTGAATGAAAGTCTAGGAATTTAGCTGAAGGATTTCTTAACGCTCATTTATGTTTTACTCTTTATGTCCAGTCTCAGTACCATCTCCCAAGTAAGCTGTTTTCTGTTTTGTGTAGGACTGTCTTCCATCTAGTTCTGGTTACTGGCACAGTTTCATTATCAGCTAAATTGAAAATAGGAAGCATCAGTTTCCAAATAACCAATGCACCAATGAGACCTGTAACAAAACAGAAATAAAGCAGCATAAAAGAGCTTTTCAATGCATCATGTATAGGTGTGTCTATAAAAGTAAATCTTAAAGGATATGCTATAAACCCAAGTTTACACAAGAATGGTCAAAAGTTCTCACCTTACAACTACGTTAAACTAGGGGAATGATACTTTGCTTTTTATACTGCTGAGTACTCAGAAAGCCCACAGTGAGGCATACTTGTTAGAGATTTCAATGCCCTTCCTTTTCAGAGTGGGTAAGATTACACATGCATTCTATGAGTTTTCCAGCACCAATCATGTGAATGGAATCTTGAACATGGTACTAACCTCCGTCTATCCCAAATCAATCAATTTTTTAAATGTTAAAAGCCTCACCCTATTTTACAGGGCATATATACACAGCAGTTTTCACATACACACATTTACAATTTTAAAACATTCTAGAAATTATTTATGGCCAATATTCCAGTGTAACTGATTTTGATATGCTCAGAACTTTTGAGACACTTATTCAAAGCTAAAAGTTTTCCATATCATTCCAGTTCAGAAGCATTTTAGTCAGCAGGCTGAGAAGAACCTTTTGTTAGTAATCAAAATTGTAGCATGAAAATTATGATAAACAGAAGTAGACTATTCTGCTTTATTAATAACCAAGAGCTGGAAAAAATACTCTAGATATGACATTCAGCAAAACCTTCATGAAGAAGTCCTTTAAGCTAAAGAAAGAAATTACTGCAGTCAGAAGCTATTTATGGATGAAGTTTAACCTGTTGCATTCCCAAGAGTATCTACTATGTGTTCCTCTATAATGAGCTATCTAATCTAAAGCATGTCATCCTTAGGAGAAAAATAGACAAACTTAACTTTTGACTGAAAAATACCAGCAGGCAAGCTTCTTCTACTTGATCAAAAAGACTAGCATATTCTGACAGAAACTTAAATTTTAGGGGATCGTGGCTATTTCCTAGATGTATTTGAAAAGGGTGGTGGTGTGGGTGTGTTTTTTAAGGTTCTCTCAAGTATTCTATTAGAGATGTCAAGAGTCACAGGAGAAAACTAAAAATCAGTCTCTATAATAGAAAAAGAAATTAAACTACACAAAATTACAGTCTCCATCTGTCTACACCATCTTCCAATATAAGATACTATAGTTAACTCAGTCTAGCATCCTCTCAACTGTACACTGACTTCTCTAAGCATTACTGGTTTCTTTTTCACACCCTCCCTACTGTTTTACCTAGCCAGAATGCAATGAACTGGCATTATTATAAACGTTCTAGGGTACAGTCAATGCTTCTGCCTAGACACAGGTTCTCCCCATTTTCTGAAGATGTCAGAGCCACAGCCAGCCCTTTCCTTCTCCTTTTGCTAACTCTGAGGGAGGAAGTGGCATCTCTGATCATTCCCAGTCATTGCTGCTGTAATTCAGATTTGCAAGAATTCCCAGTAGACGTACTTGACTATGTACTAAGCTTAAAGTATATTCACTACCATAAAGAAACACTTAAATAGTTCAGAACAGTAGGCAGCTCATTTTGTAACAGTGGAAAAATTAATACAAGTAATTAGAAACATCAGATATTTTCAACATATATGGTTAGTAAAGTCCAAGACAAAAATTAGTGAAGGAAATTTGCAGAAAATATTGTATGCTAGATGGAATTCAAGAAGAAAATAGTTCACCTGCATAGTTTTGAAAATGCATGTGAATAAATTCAGAATATGGATGCCTGTTGGTAAGTTAAAAATCTGTTTTCTTGAAGTACTATATAAACCTTAAATTAATTCAAGTAAATGCAACAGATGGGAAGGCAGATAAATGCTACAGAAATGAAATGTTACTTTTGAGTCCATAAACCAGTATTGAATATTACAGAAATGAAAGAGTTACAAAAATGGGAGACCACTTGCATCTCCCTTGCCTTTTTTTCCATAATGAAGGTCATCTGGTTCAAGATTCAAATTGGAGTTATAGAAACCAGTTCCCACATGCATGGCAGCTGCTGCCCTGACTGTGTCACTGAGTTATTCCCATCAAAAAGAAAGACTTCAAAAAAAGAACACTTTAATATTAGTGCTGGCTGCTAATATGAAAAACAGACGATGATACTGAATACTACTCTACAGCAGAATGATGTTCCTTTTCCTCCTGCAGGTAAACTTCTAAGGGCTTTGATTTTTTAAAAGTCTGTTAGAATTAGTTCCATTAAAGCTTGAGAATATATTCACTAATTGTCTTGTACAGAATCTTGACACAGGTAAACACCAGTTTCTTAAGCATTTAAATTAACAGTCGTAAAAAGTTTCTGCATTTTGCAGTATGTTACAACAAAAGACAGAATTCAAGAAAGGAGCTTGACCCCCAAAACAAAAATTAGCTGCTGCTGAATGCCATGCACCTTGCCATAGATACTAATTTTATTTGAAAATGCACATACAAAATGAAAAGGAAAAAAGTCTGATTTAGATATTACTTTGTGAAGTGGCCTGTGTGTAGAGGCTCGTATTTGAATCAACTTGATAAAGATGAATAGTTAAAACTGATTACATTTTTTCCAACAGGCAAATACTTAGTTTGACTCAGACTAAATGGCATGAGTAAAGAAGTAGAGAACAACAATTAAAAAAAACTTCTGAAATAAATTATTTTGTTCTGATGTTAAAGCACTATCTGTTTTAGATAGCAAAACGTCATGTTTCCATCTCTTCAGGAGAGGAGAGACCAAAGACACAAATCCTAGCAACCTGAAGAAAAATCATTAAATAATGGGTTAAGTTTCAAGATCAAAATTTAAATAATCTTCCTGAGGATCTCTAATTATACAGATATTATAATTTGCAAATGATAACTTTTAACATCTAGTCATTCTCAGCCTAAAACACCAGTTTCATATGAGCTTATAAATAAACAACAAACAAATTCAAATATTGAAGAAAACATGCTTCCATTAAAGGAGATTGCAGAGTCCTAAATGGGCAGCAGTTCAAGAATGCTACACTAGTAGTCAGGCATGTACAATTTACAGTATTTTTACTTTTCTACTGCTGCCACTAAGTTTAGAACATGTCCTACAAAAAGGCCTTGCTGATTTTAAAATGTTGTGTAGTATGCTTATTTTGGTACTTTTCAACACAAGTCTTTGAAACACTGCCTTCAGTCTGACTGTCTTCTATAATCTTTTGCTAGAATCTAATTTGCTGTATTCCGGCTCCCCACCTCATTATGCAAATATAGTTCCCCATGTGCTCCGGACAGGTTGTGAGCAGCATACATGCTTACAACTTCAGAGGTTAATAATGTACTTTTGTCTTTTAGTTTTAAGAAAAGCTGACACTTCTTTGTCATCATTTGTCTTATAATTTTAGCCTACACTACTTGAGAATTAGCGAAGAAATAATCTAGTCATGTCATATGCAGATCTGTCTAAGAAGAGAACATCCTCTTAAAACATACTCCACTTAATTGTTTTGCAAAGTCTTCCCAAATAAATAAACACACGAAGTAGAAAAGCAGTGGATGTTTTTACATATTATGCTTGTAAAAAAGCAACAGGCCACACAGTAAATTTGCATTCCTCCTAAATTCTCAACAATAGTTTCAGAGGCTTTTGGATTTATGTTACTTAAAAACTGAAGTGATAAGATAATATGCATCACAATGATGAAAGAGCAAATTCAATCTCAGATCTAATAATGTAAGTGATGTAAACAGTTTAGGTCTTAAAAAATCTATCATAAAAGGGGTTATGTTCCTCTTTCTGGGGAAGAGAAATAAGAATGGTATGCAGAACAGAACTAAGCAAGTTTTTCCCATTTATCTAAGGACTGGCATAAAGTTTCTTGCCCACATTACATAAATAAGCCAGTTGTTAGCAGAGAGCTCTGGAACATCTGGAATCACCAAAACCACCCTCCTTGTTTATTCTAAAGATAATCCTGCACCCCAACAGCACTTTTTTTTTTTAAAAAAAAGTTCCAGATTCTAAAGGCATAGCTGTTATGAAGGTAACACACCCAGAATTTGCCACTGCGTACAAGGAGGAGAAAGAATTGTTAATTCTGAAAATGAATACAGCACCATAAGAACTTTGAAAACATGTAATCACTTCATATTCTTTATTTCTGCACCATATTTTCAGGCCTTCCCCCCCCCTAGCCAGT
>NW_020799109.1:17397136-17406967 GCF_003259725.1 Athene cunicularia | reverse complement strand
CCCCCCCTCAATTTAGCTAGATCTATGAAGCATACACTACTTCTACACAGTAGTTCAAAGTCCTCTAAGTGGTACTTTAATTGATGCTCATGTGACCATTAAGGTGCATTCGGTTATTGCAAACGTTCAACTCACCATTTGGAGTTTTTCCTACTAAATATTCAAATGGATTGCAGTTACTGCACTGTTCAATAATTGACAAACATATTCATATCAAATGTAATAGCTCACTCTCCATTATCTTTATGGAGAGTAATTTACAGTATTATTTGCACAGTAAGTCTTTACTCCAAAATTTGATCCCATCTGTTTCAATCGTATAACAACTTTTTCTTTCACTTAAGTTAGAGAAATAACAGAAAGACTCAAGATTTTTCAAAACTACTCCTTGCCTTGAGTGTGTAAAAGGTTTAACAGCAATTTCTTAAATTTAGCAAATAAAGTTGTGGTCATATCCCCACATTCTCCTGGTGTACTGCTACAAAACCTTAACACTATTCTCAACCTTCGATATCAAACTAAATGAAACTACATCTTCCATCCATGCTTAATGTCCAAACCAATTCTATTTTCAATGCTTTTTTTTCAGACAAACACGTTTTTATTGTCATATGCAACATATGGTGAGATCTTCCACCTGAAAAATGCAAAGCTAGAAAAGAATTGCCATTGACAGTACATGGACTGTTAGTTATCTGTACATTCATCTGCAGCAGAACTGCACTCTTCACAATCCCTAGCTCAAACCACATACATGAGAGTAAATCTCAGTTTGTAATCTTATAAATATTTTATTGCATAAACCAGCATTGCAAGCAAAGAAACTCCATGACCTAAAGAACCAGCAGTCCTATCCTCCCTTAACAGTTTGTTCCTGCCCCAGACCATTTGCTGGTACATGCCAGTACAAACCTTTACATGGCCACACAGTGAACTGGACTGTGAACCTGATTTGGCTGAAAACATTTAGGGCAGAAAAAAATCAACCACCAAAACAAAACTAACAACAAAATCTGTTCACCATATAGCTGTCTGTGCAAACCTAAAGCAACACAACATGGCACACACTCTTTTTCAGCAGCAGTATCAGCTGACAAAGTCCAACACTTTCTCTGATCAGCCTCAAGTCTGTACGGGCAAAGCTTCCAGTTCCAACACACAGTGTAGTCAATTAACCAACTTGAACTTTTCCATCCTACATTTACATCACAGACCTGTCTTGTGTCTTACTGATCTGCAACAAAAAACCAAACTGAATATACCTTTTGACAATTTTCAAAAATACATATGTTAAAGTTCCCAAGTTCATAAGCAAACTATAGCATCAGCAATAGACTAAACCAGATCATTATTTCCTGTTTAATTAGCCAGTTTATGTTTGGAACTTTAAAAAAATGACTTATTTTCTGCTTCCTTTAATCATCAACTCTCAATTTATCCTCAAAATTACATGAAGTTTAGATATGAAAAAACATATATATGCATACAAATAGAAAAATAATTTCAGAACAGCTATGCACAATTACTTGCAAATACTATTTCTAAATCAGGTAAATAACAATTACACTTACTATTAGCTCTTATTCCTTTTAATAACCTATTTATTTCAATAATCCAATAAACATGAGTACACAGAAGGATGTTACATATGTGCTTATGAAGTTCACAGACATGTATTTTTAAATTTCATAAAAATCACTATCATGTAAAATTTCATTAACTGCTTTGAGTATTAACTTTTACAAGATAGCAACAAAAAAAAAAACCCAACCCACTATCAGCCCTTACATTCCAAGACCTGAGCAATATTCTCTAGGTTTAAGACCCAGCACTAATACAGAAAACTACTACTGCTGTAGTAATCCACATGAGAAGTCCTCCTTTCCGACCTGATCTGCTTGCAAGTGTTTCTATCACACTAACAGACAGAGCTTCACATTACTCATGTGATTTATCTCAGAACTTTGATACAATCTATTAGCACCTTGACATTGCAGACTTAATTATGCCTTCTCCTGGCTATAGATCTGCCACCTATTGTATTTTGTGACCCTCTAATAACTGTGGAAAGTTAGTGTAAAGCTGTCCCCCTGGTTCTTCTCAATAGAAATAGCACTCGTTCTGCTACTTTCATTTTCAAGTTAACATCATCTTCTATTTAATGGAAAGTTAAAATATATAAGCCCTGCTACCATGTCGCAGGATAGCAAACATCTGAAAAACGTCAGCAGAAAAAACAGTTTGCTTTTGCACTGGACTACTATACATAACACTACAGATATGAAACAGGTATGATAGGCTTTTGATGCAAACTCTCTGATTTGTACTCATTTAGAGAACACGTCAGAAATTCTCTGTCATTTAAAAACCAATATGTCTCCAGTGAAGAAAATAAGCCTTAAAAAAAAAATAAAAATCCACAGGAATTGAAGGCAGAAGCTAACTAATTTACTCATGTCCACATTAAGGTTTTTACCAACATAGGCCAGTTTCCCTGATTTGCAAAATGGGACAGAGCAAACCCTCCCTGGGTACTGCAATGTATCAACCTTTCTTTATGGCACAAAGAAAAAACAGGAAAAATCCGCATATATTAACCGCTCCTAGCTGGTCCTTCCCCATCGATCATTTCTTCTTTGTTACCTGATAGTTATGTATATACATCTATAATAAAATAACAGAGACCTTCAGTATCGATGTAGTTGTCCTAGCAAAATAGTCTTCTGCTAACATTCCTGCTCTTTCCCTGGTTGCCCAGCAGAAGTGACAAACTACACTGATGAGAGCATAGTTTTGCCATCACGGTGCATCCATTCCAGAAGTGCTCTGTACAACGCTGTCACAGCAAACAGGAACTATAACCAAAGTGGGCATAATACACTATATAAGAAACTGCATCTATACCCAGTATCAAGAAAAATAGCAGGTGTGGCCTACTCTTAAAAAACAATCAGATCACCACTACCCACAGTTGATGGTCCCACAACTGAGCCATAGTAACTGATCACATGAACTCTATCAATTCAACTTATTTGTGAAGTTAAATGTGTTAGCCTGAATAGCTTGATTTCAGCCTCTTCTATTACCCACAGTACAATAGCAGAATTCCCAGCAAAGCTGGTCCATTTAGCTGAACATAAACCTGCAACTGCACACTACTATCCTGTTCATATTAGTGTCTGCTCATGGCAGAACTCAGCTGCCAGAAGTTGCACCAGCAATGTTAATGGATGCCACAAAACTGCATTAGTTTGACACATAGTCACAGAATTCATTAAGGTTCAGGAAAGCATCTCACGAAGCTTCCTGAGAAAACCCACAGAGCAGAACTGCTCCATAGGATGCATGCCCAGACTACCATGCAAATAGTCCAATTCACTGGTGAGCTGTCAAACAGTAAATAATCACTAACTGTAAAACGGCAGTAACAAAAATGGCATGTGTCAGTGTGACATAATTATATTGTTGCAGTTCAAATAAACAAACTAATCAGATAAAATGTTTCTGTAAGGACAGGCCCGCAGCATTTTGTTAACTAATGGCACTACTAGTTTCTGTTTCGATGTAGTACTTCTGAATTGTATCTCAAAGTGACAGAAGTAGTCATGGATCAGATCCTACAACATAAATCTCACTTCTTTAAAAATAAAACACCCACCCCACCCCCCAACACCAGCAAAGAAGCTATTTTGTTTGTGCCAGGAATTGCAGATCGAGCATTAATAATTAAAGCTTCAAAGTACCACACAAAGGCCTTGCCCATGCTACAGAGCAATAGCTTCACGAGATGCTACATCACAGTCCGTTCCTGAACCCATTAACTTACAGGATACATGTAGAGAAAACAAAACAAACAAGAAGCCTACCATCAAACCAATTTCTACCAGTCGTACAAGTGATTTCTAGAAAAAAAGGAAAAACAAAAAGCAGACTGAGACCCTCACAGTGCATATAACACACCATGAGGCTTTGTTTCCCTGAATCTAAGTAGGGGTCATGTAATGTCTTAGTCTCTAATTCGGCAAAGCACTGAGACATTGACGAAGAGATTCTTAATCCCATCATTAAGCCCTTAAACCACTGTTTCCCAATGTAAAGGACATGTTTATCTAGTTATTCTACTACAGATTTTAGGCTACATTGTAATGAATGAGCATTCACAATGTATAAAGCTGTTTCAGCAGACCTATTACACATAAGGTAACTAAATATACTTTTCGACTAGCCTTCACTAATAATTTATCTTGAGTTAGAATAACAGATCTGAGTCTTAGAAAGACATCTGCTCTGATAAAGACAATTCAGTCAAATGTATACAAGTCTACATCATCTACAAGCTCCTATTTAACAGGCAGACTGACAGAATTCAAAGATGGAAAAAACCCCAAACCAAAACAAAACCAAAACCCCCCACCCATGCACCTACCTAAAGGTATTTTAAGGACTGTTTATGTTCCACTGAGAACAGGATGTATATTTTACTAATACAAGTTTTGAACAGAGTACTCTTTAAACAGAGTAATATATATCCACAAATGGAAAAAACCTGAAGTGCTTCCCTAAATCCACCAGTTCTGGAAGTGTTTGTAGGGACCTGAGAAGTCCCAAGCAGCTGTACACACATTTTCATGGCTGCAGTAGACTAGTTCAGGATATTTTCACTTGAATGTGACATTTTCTTGTTCTGAAGAAACAAGAGTAATTCAAAATTATTTGAGGTTGATCTGTCCTAGCTGAACAGTATTTGAAGGCAGTCTTACTGCTGAGTGTTGAGCCTAATTACAATGTCTGTTCAAAACAGATTAATTAGGTTACTTGTACCTTTTTAAGGTGTCCTTAGGCACCTGACCACAGCTAATAATATATATTCAGTACTTTTTATATCTAAAAAAATAAAGACCAAGTATCATTACTTCTATTCTAAAGATGAGGAAATTGAGACATGAGTAAGCAAAGTCATTTGCCTAATGTCACCTAGATGAGAGCAGAGCAGCCAGGAATGAAATGCAGGTCTTCAGAGTCCCATCTAGTAGTTTAACCCAACATGGAGAGGTACAAGTGCCTAAATTGATATACATTTATATACAAAACACAGTTGTGTAATCTAAGTCTCAACTGTCCAATTTATATCACGCAGACTAACAAAATACTGAGCATTTTGAATTATATTAATTTTATGAACATTCTTGTCCCAGACGTGAATTGGAAAAATAAAACAAATTAAAAGCTATACCAGATCTGCCATTGTGTAAGCATAATTTACACATATTTCAGTTGTAGTACTGTTCACTACTACTTAAAAAAATATAAAAGTTGCCAATGGCCTTTAAACACTATTCTGTCATGAAATTTATGCTTCAAGATCCCTGAGTACAGCATCTTAGGAAGCTAGATGACTAGGGCCTCCATTAAAATAAATATCCATTTAAAAAAATCCCTTTATTCTGACCAAGACAGAAATAAAGACATTTTTGCCAATGTTTTCTAATTTTAGAAATATGTATTATGGCTGAGTTTAAAAAAAATTAATTCCAAGAAGAGCCTTTAATACTTCCATTGAAGCAAATGAGGGTTTGTTACATGCTTATTTACTTTAGGGCGTAGCCCAAGTTCTCTATCTTGACCAAGCAATTTCATTTTAGCAAATAAACCCATGTAATACAGTCTTTTTTTCTGGCATTAAAAAGGTATTGTTTTGGAAGCATATTTGTGAGTGAACCAAAAATTGTCTTAAAATAAAACCTGTAACATTAACAAGGAAAAAAATCTACAGTTTAAAATATTTACATTACTGTGTAGAAAAGAAGTGATAGGGAACACCTAGAAGTACAAAAGTGCAATCACTTTGCATACACAATAGGTTCATTTAAATACTCTAAGTAATAATTTCTGTTACCCAGCCATACCAACTTACTATGCTGTGATCTATCATCACTGCCAAGAAAGCACACATCTTTGGAAATACACTGTACCTCACACACAAAAATAAATTTATTAATGATTCAAACAAAAAAGACCTTTTTCCATGTAAAACTATAAAGGTTTTATTTCACGAACGCCTTATTTAACAGCCTACAGCATCATAAATTAAAGTTTAATTTTATGGGGAAACAGAGTTGCCACTTCCACCAGGAAGCAAATAGTTAAGGGCTGTGCAATTAAACTGAAGCAAGCACTGGAGAGGCTAGTTTACCCTACTGGACAGAGTTCTAAAAGGATGCAAACCCAGAGAAAGACAGAAGAATTTTGGAAGGGAAGGCAACATCAGCAATACTGGTTCTTATCCAAGCTCCTTCCTCCATCTACAAAAGAACATGTCCTGGAGATAAAAGGAGGTAAAAAGGTAAACTAGCATTATGTAATCTTTCAAAGTCTGGTAATCTGGTAATTTTGCTGGTGAGGCTACTAAACAGAACAAACTAAAAAGTAGATTTATTTACTGCCAAGTTTATTTCGTACTATGCATTTGCTAACCACTGGGGAATAACTTGCATTTTTCATTTTAAACAAATTTACGTGAAAACTTGCAATATATACTTTCCAAATCCTAGTAACTGTTTGTGAAATGTTTAAAGTAAGATATGGAAGAATGGAGAAAACTTTTTGCAGAAAAAGCAGGATGGATGTCTAGTGGATATTTACTAGCAGAGGTTTTTAAGAAACCGCTCTATCAAATATGGAGTCACTTTTTTAAAACATGAAACTGTCACTGTGAAAAGTGTGATCTAAGGCCTATTTGAGGCCTGTTTAATTAAACCCAGTACACTTTAAAACAAGTACATATACCGCATCTATGTTTTACCACTTTCTTCTTAGCAGTTATATTGCCCTTATGTTTTTCATATTTTCGCAGAACCCACTTCACATCCTGTTAGTAGTTGTGAAAGTTTTCCAATCTTTGATCAGGAGACTTCAATTGATTCATGACTACTGATCCACTGTTATTAACTTCAACCAAACCTAACAGCTAACTACTTACAACACAACAGAGTACACAGGACTATCATAACCAAGTGCATGCAGAACATACAATATCAATAAGCAATGTTTTATATTGATCACTGACCGATACTCACTTCAGATTCCATGTCAGGGTCAAGCTTGGGATTAACAGTGGGTTTAGCTTGTTTTCAGAAGGTTTTCACAAGTATCAGCAAAACATCTAAACCACACATCGTTCAGATCTAGATCCACCCAACTACGCGATGCTTTCAACCTTTACTGTAGCCATGCATTCTACAACTTCCTCATCTTTCTGCACAAGATTGCAATATGCAAGTAAAAGCCCATTTTACATATAAGCACTTTTTAAGTTAGAGCTCTTTAGATTGAGGAAGTTTCCTCCTGAAGAAACATTAGTGAAATGGCGTATCTCACACTTCAATATAGTTCCCTTTACTTTGGGAACATGCCACTAAACTAGCTTTTATGCACAGGTAGATAATTTGTTTTGAAGAATTCCCAAGGAAAATGACCCATTCCACTGCTAATATACACCACTACAAACAAAACACCACCATTACAGTGGTTTTTCCTAATATAGAAGTTCCTTTTAAAAATACCTACAAGTTAGCTGTTTACAAAGCCTAAACCCTACTGGGATTTCCACATTAAGTTTGTAACCTTTCTGGCTTGTTCAAAGAACTGTATTTACTGATGCAGAAGTTAACAGAAGAGATGGCATAACTAAAGGATCTAATCCATCCTGGTTTGTTTTGGGGGCTTTTTTAGTAACTTTTTAAAATTAGCATCACTGTCAGTTTCATCTTCCAAGGAAAAAAAAAACAAACCCAACCAATCCTCCTCACCCCCTGCCAGAAAGTCCCCCCAAACAAAAATCCCACTTATTTCTGTTTAAATTAATCTGAACCCCACTCTCAGTACTTCTACAGAAATTTTGCTTCCATTTAGCTTACCTGTAACACTACCATAGTTACTTATTCACACAGCTCACCACTTCAAACAGGTTTACCAGCTTATATATCATCGTATCAAGTTTGTATTAACATAGCGATTCTTCCTAGACACTTATGAGCCACTGATTAAAGTTCAGAATTTCACATGGATTCTTAGCCTTCAGCCATCTCATGCACTACAATATTAAGTAGACTGCTATATCTCTATTGTGCCTTCTCTTCCTTCGTTACTCAAGTGAGCATATCGCTAACATTTAAAATTACAGGAGAATTTAACAGCGTTTAGGAACATAATTTCTCCCTTTTCAAGCATGCCATTCTAATTTCTATTTGAGCATTAAATTCAATGCTTTCCATTTATGGACTTCTTGCTTTGGCTAATTGTCCAACTAATAAATTCAGAGACACATTCTTTGCCTGGTTAACCATAACAACTTGCATAGATTTAGTGGCACGTATTAAAAAAAAAAATAATTTAAAAAGCAAGCTTTCTTCTGGACAAGGAAGTGGAAGAGCTAGTAAGTTGAGCTGACATTTAAAGATAAGAGCACAAAAGTGAAGCTCCCGAACTGCATCCAACCCTGCAGCTGACACGCAGAAGAGTAACAGTTGCACAGGCAACGGAACGTGGTCAAACTACAGGGATAAAAACAACCAACCCTTGAGTCTTCAGGCCGTTTTACAATGTTGGGGGGTGGTATGTTTTATGTTTTGCTTTTTTTGTTTGTTTTTTGGGTTTTTTTTCCGGGACAAGAACCCCTGCCGTGTGACAAATAACGTTTGGTCGCACCATTTTCTCCTCTTCACAAGCTCCGAGTCCAAGGCCTACGTAAAGGAAGCCGCTCCGACTCCTGCGCGGTGCAATGGAGAGGGCAAAAGCTCTTTGCTTGACCCTGACGCTTTTGACTGATTTGTAGTGAAGTAACTGTTGATATGATTCATAATCTTTCACATACACAAATCTACATATAGACTTAGTCCACTTGAAGCCAATGACTTCATTTCTGTTCTGTGTGGCCAGTTACAGGCTGGGAGGAAAAGGGGAAAGTAAAGAGGAGGAAAATTTTACCTGCCAGTTGTATAACAGTCCATATTTTACAAAGAATATCAAAAGTTCATAAATCTGAGGTTAACAGAGTTTTAATGCAAGATTTTAATTACTGTCTGCTGCTGCATTGGTACATAACAGCAACCAGCAAGGAAAATGCCTTATATATCACAAAGGAATATAAAACATTGGAGGCTAAATTGTGTTAAATTGTATCAGGAACTGGCTGAGCCGTTGGATAAAATTTTTGAAGTATACACCTTCAGTGATGAACGTAAACTCAAATTCAGTCTGGGTTCTTGAGTTGTTTTTTTTTTTTTCCTACTGTGCAATTTTAAACTACTCAAAGAATTCTAATTTGGCAGGGCATGTAGGTCACTTTCTGAGCATCAGGTAAACATCTTTATGTCATCAAGAGCCGCTCATACCTTATGTATGTATAAAGAAGGACAATTTCAGAAATCATTCATATGATTCAGTTGTAAAAAAGGCTCTGTGGGGGTTATTCTTCACCAGACTTCATGGCTCAATTTTTCCCATAGCTAAGTTTCATGTTATCCAGTAAAATTTGTGCTAGCACAGCTTTGCTGTCAGTTGTATGAAGTAGTTTTAGTTTAGCAGTCACGTGTCCAAAGGCATGAGTTGGCTTTATTTGTGGAGCAATGGTGCAGCTTTGGGCACATTGCAGAAGAAGGTGGGGGAACAAAGACAGACGATAATTTCTCATTCTGAGCATGATAGAATGATGCCAACCTATATTTAAAATTAATTTAACTTTTTTTGAGAACAAGTATTTAAGGATATATAGAAGTAATCAGAACTGACTGGATGACTGTTAGTGACTTCATATACTTGTCAGCATGTATG
>NW_020799109.1:17342925-17397086 GCF_003259725.1 Athene cunicularia | reverse complement strand
GCCCCTCGCCCCCTCCCTCCCTCCCGCCTCGCCGCGCTCCCCTTGGCGGCGCTTCCCCGTTCCGCAAAGCTCCAGCGCTGGGGCCGTGTCCTTTCCTCCTGTGGTGGCGGGGGGAGGGCGCTGGGTGGCACGTCCCTGGTGTTGGGGGTTGCTCCGCCAGGCCTAGGAGGCAGGTAGAACCGTCTGGCCGTTTTTTAGCAAAAGCAGCTAGCTCAGGAAGGAGAGGTCATGCTTGTCTCAAGCACCCGGAGAGCGGGCGGCCACCTGCCGTCCTGGGGACCGGGAGCAGTGGCCCAGGAGGTTGTGGTGAGTGGGGGCTGTTAATACCGTTCTTGCTAGTTTAAAGGGCTAAACATGTGTACTTGGGGTGCTCGGTGAGTTCTGGGGGGGTTGGCGCTGTTCAGTTAGTCTGCAGAGTAATGAGCTTCTGAGAGCTTCAAAGGTAGTTTGAGGGTCTGGGAGGAAACGGTTTCTCTTCCCTCTGGGCAGCATGTGCCACTAGCATTTATTCTGTTTCCTGCCTGTGTCGTGTTTTTTTGTTTTTTCACCTGTTAATAAACATACTTTCAGTTGGCTAGTCCATACGCACATGCATTCTCATTCTACCTTGATATTGGATGTTACATTGGGTTAATTGGAACTAATGCAAAAAACCACGTGGAAGCAGTTAAAACTGTTTTTTTATCTGTGCAGCTCAAGTCAAACTCATATAAGATGGGGCGTTTTTAATAGATTCATCTTCATCCAAGCGTCAGCATTTCTTCTGTTTATGGTAGTACATCTCTGTATGGCTACAGGCCAATAGTAGTCTGCTCTAGAACTGCAAGTTAAATTTTTGAGAGTTGGGGGTTTTTTTGAGGTAAAAGGGAAGGGAAGAAGTAAACATTGTTACCGCTACTATTCCTAGCAAATTTGAAATGTTTTAAGTGTTCTTAAACTTCCACTGTTGATGTACTGTCATGCAGTACAGAAGAAATTTATGAACATATGCAGACAGTTAATCTTACGTAAAAGAAATTTTAAGATAATTTTACAGTAACAATGCACATCTTTACAGAAATTAAACTTTTTGACTGATTTGTAGTGAAGTAACTGTTGATATGATTCATAATCTTTCACATACACAAATCTACATATAGACTTAGTCCACTTGAAGCCAATGACTTCATTTCTGTTCTGTGTGGCCAGTTACAGGCTGGGAGGAAAAGGGGAAAGTAAAGAGGAGGAAAATTTTACCTGCCAGTTGTATAACAGTCCATATTTTACAAAGAATATCAAAAGTTCATAAATCTGAGGTTAACAGAGTTTTAATGCAAGATTTTAATTACTGTCTGCTGTTGCATTGGTACATAACAGCAACCAGCAAGGAAAATGCCTTATATATCACAAAGGAATATAAAACATTGGAGGCTAAATTGTGTTAAATTGTATCAGGAACTGGCTGAGCCGTTGGATAAAATTTTTGAAGTATACACCTTCAGTGATGAACGTAAACTCAAATTCAGTCTGGGTTCTTGAGTTGTTTTTTTTTTTTTCCTACTGTGCAATTTTAAACTACTCAAAGAATTCTAATTTGGCAGGGCATGTAGGTCACTTTCTGAGCATCAGGTAAACATCTTTATGTCATCAAGAGCCGCTCATACCTTATGTATGTATAAAGAAGGAGAATTTCAGAAATCATTCATATGATTCAGTTGTAAAAAAGGCTCTGTGGGGGTTATTCTTCACCAGACTTCATGGCTCAATTTTTCCCATAGCTAAGTTTCATGTTATCCAGTAAAATTTGTGCTAGCACAGCTTTGCTGTCAGTTGTATGAAGTAGTTTTAGTTTAGCAGTCACGTGTCCAAAGGCATGAGTTGGCTTTATTTGTGGAGCAATGGTGCAGCTTTGGGCACATTGCAGAAGAAGGTGGGGGAACAAAGACAGACGATAATTTCTCATTCTGAGCATGATAGAATGATGCCAACCTATATTTAAAATTAATTTAACTTTTTTTGAGAACAAGTATTTAAGGATATATAGAAGTAATCAGAACTGACTGGATGACTGTTAGTGACTTCATATACTTGTCAGCATGTATGTGGTCCATTACTGCAGCTCACCTACTAGCCTGCTCCCATTGCAAAGGAGCCAAGCGTGTGTATTTTACAAGATTTACAAGATGTGGTCAGAGGGAAACACGGATTGTGCCCCAAAGAATATTCATAGATATATGAGTGGGTGTCAACAAAGTTAGTGAGGCTTTGAGATTCTGTCTGAAACAGGCAGTTAACTTAAGTTCATGCTTAGCCTAGCCTGCCGGTTGAGTGGAGCCTAAAACATATTGTTAACCCTGTCAAGATAGAACCTGTTACCTTTTTTGTGTTCCCAATGTTTTTTATACAACTTGGAAGGACGAAGTCATAGATTCTTTGATAGAAGTGTAGTGGTACAGGAATCAAAAAGGGAGCTGGTTTGAAAAAACAACATTAGCTTAGCTAGATCTCTGATACTTAATTATTCTTTTCCAGAGTCTGGAAAACACAAGGCAGTGCTGGACAACTGTAGCTCTATGTTTAAGTACTGTGACAGTGAATTGTTGAACAAGAGAGAACATTCCAAGTGAGTCCCAAAATAGAAGGCAGTTAAGTACGTAAGTCCAAGAATTTAGCATTATATGGAATCCTGAGTTCAGCCCATGCCTTAAAATATCTGCATGCTATTTCTTCAGCCATTATTCTGTTAGCTCATTCCCTATACTCAAATAACATGCTAGAAAAGCAATCTGAAAGACATGTCAGTACCATTGGCTAACGCCTTTAATTATTTCTTTTCTTCAGGATGCGTTATAATAACACAAGTCTTGTCCCAAAGACCTGGAACGGTAAATAGTTGAGACTTCCAGTATTTCAGTTGGTACAAAGAACATCTTGTGAACCCTTGAGCATAGTACAGAACTCTTCAGAAAAGTATCCAGGATACTGTAAACAAAATCTAGGGTGTTTTTTAGAATAAGTCTAACTAGTCTTATGTATCACCTAAGGAAGAGCTTGCCTTCACTTTGTGATGCATATAGAAAGAGAATTGAAGACATGTGAAGAACACCATATAGTATTAATTATTATTATACTTACTACCAGCAAGACTCTACTAGGAAAAAGTAAGCTTTTATTTAAGCTTCTGGTTAATCTTGCTTGTTTAAATTAGTAATGTATTCTAGAGGGACAACAATGTTGAGACATGCTTGGGTATGGGCTAATGAAACTTGGGAAGGAAGAAATTAGATACCATACTACATGCACTGTGTTAGTAGGTGAGTAGTGGGGGCAGAGCAGTACTAGGCCAGTCCACCACCTTTTTAGGCACAGAGCAAGCTCTAGGAAATAGTGACCTTTTCAGGGTAAAGATTATTTAATTTTGCAAGTAATATTGATATCTGTTAAAGGAAATCCTTCTCTTGCTCTCTCTCAAAGTAGGAATGCTAAAAGTCACAGTTAAGTCTACTTTAGGATAGCATTTTCTTTATTTTCCTTGGGAATGAAGAAAATCAGGTAAAAGAAATGTAGTCCCAACATCAGTTTAAAAAACTCCAAGCAACACAACAGATATAATAATGTAAACATTTGTTCTCCCTGACTTCCAGACATAGCAGTGTTACTCTTGCATTCCCATAGTTCTCTTTCTAGGTTGGATCCTCTGAAAACCTTATGAAATCCTGGAGCTATAAAGCATGGGAAAAATGAGATGGGAGATTGTATAAATTTTTGCCTTCTTTGTTTATTTCAGCTTGGTGATGTTGAAAAACATAGTATATTAATGAAGAAGTACTTTTCATCTTCTCATTTTTATTCTCAAATCATTGTGGGAATAGGAGAAACCTTTCCTTTAAAGAGCTTCCAATACTGAATCTTGCAATAGATTTAGAAAGAACTGTGTCTAGATCAGGTTAAACTTTGAGATAAAGAAATTGTCATAATAATCTTTCTTAGACCAGCAACTTGCTGGTGTTTATTAAAGCAAATGCAGAACAGGAGAAGAAAAAAAAAAATCAAAGGTGTAGATAATTTAATGTGTTTAGCTTGAGAATGTTGTTTCCTTTCTTGAAAACTCACTTCCATAGTATTTCTTAGAAGTTAATTACCCACCTTTCACTTAGATTTCTTGAAGAGAATTCCATGTAAGAAAAGAGTCTTGAGAGAGAACATGAGAGCTCTGAGAGTCTTGCTGATGTACCACTGATAGTGAGGAGGATGAGGTGATCACGTGTCATAAACAGAAAACTAAAATAGCTATGTAAGTTTATTTAGCTCTTGTACTTGCAAATTTTGCATATTTTTAAACAATCCCTTTATTACTCTTTTAATTACACTGTTAATCTTACAATTTTTGAGGGGATTACTGTGATGTAATCATGACCCTGCTAGCAATTGTGCACACTTTCTAGATAAATTTGTCTTCTGTATTTACATACTATTACCCAGGGCTAGATGTAGACATATCACCCAGCCAAGTAAGCAGATGCTGTGAGGAGTGGAGTGCAACAAACCTTATCTTACTCTCTGTTTTGTTAATTCTGGACCCTGGGAAGACTTGCAGTCAGTGAGAAAAGAGTGCTCCAGGGGGAGGAGGTTCATTCCTGTTACTGCCTCCTATTCTTTTCCCTCCTTCTTTTGCAAGGGAAAATCTGCTTTATGCCAGTTAATGTCAGTGGAACTCCGTGGAGAGGAAGGGCCCTACCTGTGCAGAACCAGCTGTAAGATCAGACCTCATGTCTTTAAAGGAGATCAACTTGGATTATTTGAAGTAATAACAAAATGCTTTATGTCTTTACATTAAGGCTATGATCCTACAAGTGGATCAACATGATAGATCTTTACACCTATGCTAAGTCCCAGTGATTCTAATTAAACTTGATTATAGGATCAAGCTTAACATACTTGGTGTTGTTACTGCAATGAGCTCTGCACAGATGGACTCCTGTGCTTCCATTGAATCCACTGAATTGAATAGGGTCTGGTGCAGCATTGGTAATATCAAGGCCTTATTTTCTAAGAATGTAGTTAAGAGGTCAGTAAAAGCAAGGTAACTATACCTTTAGATAGTTCCTGGTCTCATTGCTTTATTTCTGTCAATTGCAAGCACACTGATTCAAATGGTGGCTAAAATAAAGTACCTTAGTTCATTACAAAAACAAGGCAAGATGCATTCAAGAGTGATTCATAATCTCTTACCCTGTTATGAAGAGCACTGACTTTGCTATGAATAGACATTAGAAAATTGCGGCTCTGGAGATAATTGAAGGATTTTCACATGCAGCTTTAAGGTGTGTAACTTTCAATGATTCTAGAAAAATCAAATTCCTAAAAAAGGCTTTGCCATATAAAAAAAAAAACCCAAAGAATTTGAGAGTAATAGCATAGCCGAAGTCCCAGTCTGCATTTGGAGGAAAGGGAAATGTATTGCAGAGGATGAGTCAGACATGGGCATCCCCAGAGAAATCCCTGCTAAGTAGGAGATCAGTGCCTGAAAGGCTTCTGCAGGGATGACTCTTGCATGCTTCTAAGGTGGGATTTGACTTGCCTATGGAAAGTCTGTTACTGCCAGCAATACTAGACTGCAGATTTGCTAGCAGCTCCCTGAGCAGGATGTGCAAAAGGTAGAAGGTTGTGTCCATTCTCCTCCCTGCATCATGGTACTGACAGACTGTTCTCATCCTATGTTGTGGAAGTTGATGTGTGTGACTCATGAACTTTTGGTTGTCCTCAACCAATTTTAATTTGCTGGTTTGAAATCTGCAGTAAAGACTGACAGAAACAGGAACTGAGTCTTTTACCTGAAAATATGTACAGTTGCAGTGCCGTATCTGGTGATGTAGTGTCCATCCATCAAAGTTTTCTTTAGCTCTAATATTTGTGGACATTATAAACTACACCACATGATTCTGAAACAGACTTCATCAGACACTCAGTCTTAGATGGTAATAATTTTTGGTCATGATTAACTTGATTGCTGTTTTTACTCTCCATGTCTTTATCTCCTCTCAGAGACAGTAGCCTGCATATGTAACTCTGTCAGGGATTAAACTCCTAAGTAGTTATTAACTTGTACTTAGTATGCAATGTCTCTGAATTAAAAGGCCAGATCTATCTTCATCTAATGAACACTTAAAACAAGAGAGTTACCAGGCAGGTTTACAGCTAGCTATAATTGCATTCTCCTTGCTCTGCTGGGACTGACATCCTCAGGAGAAAAGAGACTTTAACAACTTTCAGAGAAAATGACAGTTGCATCAAACAATATCAAGAGAAAGACACATTCAAAAAATGTTAGTGCTGATACCAAGTATGTTGCTGCTTCCCCTTCACTCTTTCTTCTCTTGGCTCCGTGTCTTCCCCCAGCCCCAATTCTGTTCTCATGGTATGGCAAACAAACTTGCTCTCGGGTCATTCAGTGCAGCTTCACATTGCTTTGATTTGTGTTCTGCTGCTTTTGAACCTTGTGGTTCAGAGATGGCTTGTTACAGTGTATTCCACTTAGTAAACTACTGTTAAACTAATAAGTGAGGAAGGAAGAATACTATCTCTCTCCCCCCCCTTCTTTTTTCCTTTCTTTTTATTTTCTATTCCCCCCATCCCCCCTTTGGAGTGGGATGGTCATGATAGCTGGGAGCAGGGAAATTAATCACACACGTTGTGTTTGGGACACCTCTTAAATTAGCTCTAACTGAAGCTTTCAGGCATCTTTAGGATTTTCAAAGGCATTTTGTGTGAATAAATCTGTTGATGTTCTCATGTTACCTGAAAAGACACAATGTAGAAAGCAACTAGTCTCCAGCATAGAAATCTCATTTAAACCTAAATTAATTGTGTGATGTCTCTTCTGAATGAAAAGTGAAATGATTGGGTAACTGAAAGAACAACAATTAAATTCTTGTGCTTCTCTTAATTTGCTTAAATACATAGATGCCAGTGATTTTTTTTTTTTTTCTAAGTGTAATGCACTTTTTTGTTAGCCTGTTTTTATGTTATAGAGCAAACACCAGATATCTAAAGGACTAAACTGAACCAATTAAGTAGCTTCAAAGTATCTTGAAATGCATTCATTGAAATCCCACACTGTTAGTATGACCTCAGATTTGAGCCATTTATTATCATCACATAATGAAATATTCTAGTAGAAATTTAAAACACTTTCAAGATGGTTTGCTGCCTGGCAGGTAGTTTGCAGTTAGTGAACTTGTTTCTTCTTTATAAGAAAAATGAGGCTAGAAGCTACTGAAGAACATGTGGAAAAATGTTTTGGAGCCTTGATCTGTTTTCTGTATCTGTGCTGTCAAGGAGCATTCAGCCAGAGGCAAACACTGAGGAGGAGTTAATGGAAGAGAAGGCTCAAGTGTGCTGGGTTGATATTTGAAATGTGATCACCTGGATTTTCTTTAAATTCCTTTACCTCTTTGGTTGCTCCAATGTTGACATGTTAGCTTTAATGAAGGCAGCTTTTACGCAAGTGTTAGCAATGACTCTAAGTAGTGCAATGCCTTACTCAGTGTGCTCTCATTCTTTTCCTCTTGTTCTTTACTTTCTTCTGTCTGTTCCTACAACACTCTCCCACACTCCTTACTGGAAGTAGTGCAGTGATGGAGCAAAGCATGAAATTGAAGTGTAATAATCTAAAAATAAAATAATAAGGTTTACCCTCCTCCTGTCCTATATTCTTTCTCTCCATCCTGAGATCTGTCTAGTAGGCCAGTCTTGCACTGCAGTGTCCTTAAAAGACTATTTGATTGCAGTAGGAGAGTTTAGCTGAATTGGACCTGAGCTGAATGTGGTCATAATGATGATGGGGACATATCAGTGATATGTCCTCAGTCTTTTTGGAACCATGGCTGAATTATGTAGGACAGAAGTGTGTAATTACCTTAAGAGCTGCATAAGCAGCCCAGTGTTTGGGTTTTTTTTATTAATCATGATAGCTGATAGTAACAAATATTAGAAGAATGAACCACATTTCGACATTGAAAGCATGTCTTTTCACCATGGACCTAAACACAGCAGTAAATCCAGTTGTTATTTACACCTGCTGTGCAGGTAGAAGTTGATTTAACATTCAAAATGTGCAATAATAGTCAGAGTAATAAAGTTGTATACTGTATTATGAGGCATGCAGACTTTAGATACAGCAGCAGACAGTAACTTGTTTTCATAATGTTCAGAGTATCAAATCATACTTCAAAAATAGGAATATTTAATAATACAACAGAAGTAATTTTAAAAGAAAAAGGTGAAGCTGAGGTCAGTTGGGGGTTGCCATTCGTGGCCTGTCCTTAACTGTATTGCTTCCTCTTTTCCCAGCAAATCCAGTATTTAAGAAGGATTGTAAGACCCATGTAATCACTGAGGATTTACTTCCTTTGGTGCCTCAGAGCTTCATCTAGCAACAACACTTGTTTTATTTGTTTTTTTAAACATATGCTTCACCTGTACAAGGTATAGATGGATGTTACCAGGAAGTATTTTGGATAACAACAACTGTAAATTCTTGCTCTGCTCTTGTCGTAGGTACAACTTTTGGTCATACGCTGACAAAAGGCTTAGGTACAACTGGTGTAAATTGGGACTCAGTGTAATGAGGTTGAGTCTTTTCTCATGTGCCAGTACAAAATCTTCTTAATTCTCAGGTTTCATATTAAAATGTAGAAAAGTTTTAAATAAGTAATAGTTAGGCTAAGGTTGAGGGTAGATTTAAAGCTTCTAGTTTGGAATAATCTTTGCTGGCAAAAAGTTCTGGTATCTGGTGAATAGAGAGCATAATACTCTGATAAACTGCTTAATATTTCTTAATGCCTAATGTTCCTGAAGATTATGTGGGGTAGATTGGTGGATAAATGAAATCAGTATTTTAACTGAGGTGCTTTAGAATTTCAGTTTACCTCACATTGTTTCCAGTCTTTGCTGTAATACAGGTAAAATATAGAAACATTTGTGTTTATTCATATGCAGCTTCCTTCTTACTTGCATAATCTGCAAGGACACAATATTTATAAGTGTCCTTAGCATAAAAAGGAAAAAAAAAAAAGTAAATTTGGTAATGATGAAGGTGCATTAATGAAAGTTCTGAAACTTCAAGGGGGTTTTCTATATAGAGGTTTTAATATTAAATTGCTCCATCTAGTGGCAAACTGTTAAAACTGCTTTTTTTTTTTCTTTAGTGATTGTTATTCTTTAGTAATGGTAATTCCTTTCAACAATTTAAGACTGAATTCTTCTTTTCCATGGGAAGTCCTCTGCCAAGGGAACTCCACATGTGACAAAGTACAAACCTTGATTTCCTTCCAGTTATTTCAGAGCATTTTTGCTGTTTACTTAAGTGGAAGAAAGCCTTGCGTGTCCGAGTGGCTGAACTGCTTTTGAGAACTAGGCTTTAGTGCCTTAATACCTTTGGTTCGAGTTCTTCTTGGGACTGAGAGGGAAAATGGAGAAGCAGGGTTGTATAAATAATTAATATAATAAAGATGAAGTCTCTGATTCTTTGGCAAGATTTAAAATACACAGTGAATCATGTACTGAGTACAGCATGATGAGATGCATCTTGCATTCTAGCATGAGATTTCTATTGCAGATCGTTTCATTCACACCTGGCACTAATACTACTTTTTGTAATAATAATGAACTAATTGAATGATTTGTTAATGTCCATATACTTTATAAGCAATTAGAATTCTTATGCCAATCAAGGTGAAAAACCCCGTGTTTCTCAGTCATGAAAATAGGGAGAAAATTTGAAAAGAAAAAGTTCAAGGAAAGGCTTGATCCAGACATGTCTGATGCCTGCTTCCTTTGCACACCTTGAAAAAGACACACTGACAAAAAAGAAGGCAGATCTTGAGGAGGCTTGCATATTTCCCTCTGCCTGCTGCTGCAATCCCTTGTGCAGCTGGCTTTAAGGGGAACTCAGATGATTAAGAATGCAAGATCATAGAACAATGAATCGATTTCGGGGTGGTTGCATGCTGTTGTTTTTCTCGTTCTGAGTGGAGTCCAAAACTGTGCAGGATGCAGCTGAAGTCCTGCAGAAACCCAAAAATATTTAAAAACTAAAAGCAAGAAAAAATAAAAGAACTAAAATAGTTTTAAAACAAATGGTAAGTATTAGGTTAAAAAAAAAAAAAGAAGATGGCTGTTCTTGAGAATGTAACAGATGCACTGGACTCGCTGACTCCCTGTCCTTTACTTTTTTGTAATTTATTTTTCAGTTTTGGCTAATCTGTTATAAATAATTTATACACTTTTAATTTCCTGATAGATTAATTGTCAGTTCTTCTCAGTTCCATGTCTGAATACTCCTTTTATATTAAGAAACTGCTCTGTAACACTAGAAGAGCTGCATTTTATTCCAAGACTGTTGTTATTATTCAGTTGAATAATGGAACATAAACCTTGTAATGCACTTTTCCAGACTTCCTCTCCTCAGTTAGGTTGGTCACTTAAAATTGCAGATCACTGTTCTTATCTTCCTTTCCCAGGCAAATGAACCCATTAAATATCACAATTGCATAACTTCCCTACATGCTAACTAAAGTTTCCTTGCAGCATGCATTTTAACCTAAGCTGTTACACTTTTGGCTTAACTTGTGGTGTTTGAAATACGAGGTAACACATCCTTTTGATAGTGCGTGAACAAATAATTAAAATTGCTCTGAATTGGAATGGTGCTTTTCATCTTCTGTGGTTCTTTACAGAACCTCATAGCTAAGGCCTTCTCAGGCAATAAAGCCAGTGTACCCCATCTCTGTCTTTTTCTAATGCCTGATGGATTTTGGGCTATTCTTTCTGAAGAGTGTGATTTCTGCAGATAATATTTTTAAATTATTATTAATTATAATTGGTTTTTAATTATTCAGATTTCCAACTTTTTAAGTGTATACTACAGTACTGAACACTCCAGAGTTTTGAGATTGCTTTATCCTAATTCTGTAGAAACTTCCTTTGGATTAATTAAAAATACATATATATGGAATCTTTGCACTCTTTCTTGTTTCCTGAGGCAGATACATTGTCAGAGTATGCATTAGGATGGTTTGTACTGGGTGTGATTCTGCTCTTCTCTGTAGTTGTTTTGTTTTGCTTTTGTACTGATTTTGATCTTGAAATATGTCTAAACTGTTGTACTCGTCATCCCATGCAGAATGCCTTATTTTTCTGATGAAACCTATTTGTTTCAAGTGTAAGCCAAACAACAGCAGTCTCAGGAAACAGTCTCTCAAACTGTGCATTGAAGGAATGGATATTTAATGTATACTCTTCTATTTTTTTCAAAATGTACTCATCAGAACCTTAATGTTAACTACAGGCAGTGTAAATACTTAGTATTGACCACTTTCTTTTTATTCTTCATCCTCAATCGTATAATGCATCCTTGGTTTCTGGCAGAAAATGCCTTTTAAAAAATGTTATGGGCGTATATAGAAGTGGAGGGCTTTTTATTGTTTTTCAAGTTACTGAGAGTTATTGATTTGTTGATCCTGAGACAGCTGAGCCTTTTCTATGAATGGCTGCCATAGGACAGTTCATGTCTTGCAGAGTCATTGGGGCTTTTTAGCTTTATTCTGCACTTGAAGAGCATGTTTTTCTCCCAGATTTCTAAAGGTTTTTGTTTCATGCACCTTCTTAATGAGACCAAGACCATGAAGTTTTGATGCTGTCAGTCTGTCCTGTGGCATTTTGATGTTAAATTGTTTACCCTATCAGGTTACTTATTTCATAAGCTTAATATTGGATTTTGTGACTTAATTGGGCAAATAACTATGATTTTGACTACTTAATCAGAAGGTGATTCCGGATCTCCAAGCATGGCTAACCTCTAAAGGTATTCATTTTGGATGTAGAAAATCTAATCTTACTAAGCATTTGAGCTTTCTTCACAACGTAGATGCTATCTCCCCAAAAGAAATAAATGCAAACATTTTGGGGATTCTTTTGTTTTCAATGTATTCTTACCACAGATGCATTTTTCTAGTTCAGTCAGGTTTAACTCCCTCCCAAACCTTACTTCATGTGTTTCTTATTGAGTATAATATTCCAACTCCTGTACTGTTTCCATAGTTGGCCTCCTTCCTCTAAGCTAACTGAAAATGACTGATTTTTCAGATCCACCTCTAATTAGAAATAAACAATGTCCTTTTCACTGGTGTTTACTGTGAACAAAGAAAATCAGTATGTGACTTCTTGTCTTATACATATTTCCATATTGGCAGATAAAAAACATTTTACTCAGTTGTTCTACTCAGGGGTTTTCTGTTTGTTTTTTAACCTGATACCATAGGGTCTTCAGGAATACTTTCAGTCCCGATATTGTCCCAATCTGAAATGATTTTCATTACACCTCTTCTGTGACTGCAGAACAGATAATGGACTATTTTGGTGCTCCTTTCCAGATTTACAGCTACCAAAGCAGAAGTCCACACCGAAAGGCATATTTCCAGTCCAGCAAGCTTTCCATGTCCACCTTCATGTTTCCATGAAATTATGAATCAAAGCTTTAGAAGCAGAATATCTGGATCAGAATAAATCATTCTTATTCTGAAACTGGTGGAATCACGTGGTATATTACATTAACATACTTATGAATCCATGTGTAGAAGTCCTGAATTTCTCTGCTCTGTTGTAAAGTAAAGCAATAAAAAAGACTGCTCAAGTACAGAGCAGAAAAGTGGCAGTTTACTTGGCTTTTGCCAAGACTTCTCACACTTCCTGTGTTTATTGCTAATGTGAGTTTCCCACTGTTTCATTAAACAGGCTGTTGCAGCATCCGATTTTCTTTAGCAGATTTCTACCACAGCAGTTATTGTCAGACTTGACAGACTGGCAGCTGGAGATATGAGCTAGGCATAGTAGGAAAAAATTTAGGTGTTTAAGGACTCTTTATCTTTTTCAATTGCTTCTTTCTCTCTTTTTTTTTTTTTTTTTTTCTTTCTCTAAACTGAATTTTGTTCTGTTATTCTCCCAAAGTAGAAATGTGGGCTTTAAGTTTTCTCTCCCATAATTAGGAGCTGGGTTACAGTTTGCAAGCTGATCTGGAATAGAGAAGAACATGGGATTCCAATTCAGGCAAACATCTATTAGAAGTAGCATATTTCTGTCTATTTTCCAGGTTTAGCGTTAGATTTGTGGAGAAGTGTAGAACTGGACATTTTTGATGGCTCCTTGTGGACTGTAGCGGTGTGTTTGAGTACTAGTATGCATGAGGGAATTAAGCTTAATAGGAAATGTAGCAATATTTGGGGTTTTAAATTTTTTTTCCTTTGAAACTTGTGCTGCTTGTTAGTTGAAGTTTGAATTTTTTTTTTCTGTGGAAGCTCTTTCAAAGAGGAAATTTGTGAGCTAAGCATGCATTAAGCATGAAAGTCATGGAAGTGTATCTGGTTTGGAGAAGTATTATCTGGATGCATTAACATCTGAATTAAGTCAAATGAATATGCTGTAGAAACTATCCACATTTCTGGAAAAAAGGTATTGGCCAACTTGCATGAAAATAATTTGCTGTTTATGTTTGAACAAGTGTGTGTGTGTGTGTGCTAGAGAGGGGAATATGGTGCTTAAAAAAAATAAAGGTTTGTCATCAACCATCAACCAGAACAAATGGATGTGTTTCTGAAGCACACAGATCATATTTAATAACACTTTTCTGGAAAAAGTCTACATATGGTGCCTGCAACATGCAAGAGATGGTATTTAACCTCTGATTAAAGGTCCAAAAAAAGCCACTGTGACTGAGGCAGAGAAATACATACAGATACAGCTGTACATGTATCAGTATGTCTTCTGCAAACCAAAGTTAAAAGTTGGAAATTACTGTATGTGAACAATTTAGGAGTCTGGAAGGCAGATGGATCTGGATCATATGTTCTTGTATCTGTTAACAGGTAACAGACTTGTGCTACATTACAAAATGTACCAGGAGGCAGTATAACTGTCCAACAAGGCTAAAGGAAATGCACCTAATTTACTGAGAAATAGAAACAATGCCTGTGGCTTTCTAGCAATGAGATTGTTTTCTAAGGCTGATATGATGCTTTGCCATGAAGGATGGATAGCTCATGTTTAACTTTGTTTGAAATTTGTCTCCTTTAAAGATAATGTTATGCCATGTTTATTTGCTGTAAGACAGTAATCGCTTACTTCTGCACGTATTTTCCTGCAAATAGGTCTGCATCATGGATTTCACGTGCACCATCACATTTATCAGTTTGCTGGTTTTAGGTCTATTAGGTAAGCTTTCCAGTTACAGACCTAATTCTATGGCTCACCCACAACATTGTCACCATGTAACTTCATGTTCTCAGAAGGTTACAAATCTGATTTTATGGCTATTTTCTTCTCTTCTATAAGACGACTTTGAAGCAGTCTCAGAATAATTGCTTTACTGTGTACAGCAATTATGAAAGAAGACTCAGTGCTCAGATAGTAGGGCCTACCACTCATGAGGATATGGAAAATCATGGACTCTGAGGTCTCTGAAAAGAGATGTTATGCTTTTCTAACTTAGTAAAAGCTTGAAGACTTGGCAAAAATGAATGGGGATTAGTTTGCTGAAAAGAAATTTGGGAAGGGTGAGAGGGAAAGCTAGGAAAAGCAACAGTAGATCTGTTAAGTTTTGATTCTAAGAAACCAAAGAATGATGGCTCTTTTCATGACTTGTGTTAAGTCTCTGTGGTCACTTGGGTTGTTATCATCACATTGTTCTTCTCCAGGTGGATCAGTTCAATTAGTCATATAATTTTTTTTGGTTTTACTCTTTGATTGGATAGCTAATTAAATATTAAAGGAGTTGTAGCAGAGATTGCATACTTGTGTAATTTCTGTTTCTTTTAATTCAGAAAGTGCGGTAGGGAATCTCTGGTTTTCAGAAGGCTTTGCCAACAGCATGAAGGCAAAGGAGACTGAACTGCAGCACACAAATGGTGACTGTGGTCTTGCCAGTGCAGAATCCTCTGTATGAATTCAATAAATCCATTTTATTGGACTGAGTATATGCAGATTAACTGAACAGCATATGTATTGTAATTCTAACGTTTTTTGAGGCCTGTCTCTCTATGTACATATTCTTTAAAGGTGGTACTATCATATGGCATTCTTGTGTGATTGGCCAATTATTTGGTTATTTTATCCATTAAGTCTTCATTTAAGGTAGGGCTGCAGATAACTTTTCTGCTTGCTCTGAGATTCCCAGATGTCTAAAGGCTGTAGAATATTGTAAGCCAAAGCATGGGATCCTGTAAAAAATAACTTCAATCACAATGCATCTTTTGATGCTTAGCATTAGTGAATTACTATCCCACAGAAAGTCAGTTTTGCCCTAGAAAATAGCCTGACTGCTTATCAACTTCAGAAAGTTTAGCAGCAGCTCAGCATCTTATAAGTAAAAGGTTTGCATTTATAGAAAGTTCATTTGTAGATGACTGAAATAACAGGAATGGTGGCTTTCTGTTTCACCTTGTGGACAGAGAGTAAGAAGATAAGACTTTTCTCCTTATAGTGAGTTCTCTGAAGACAAGTAATTTAAATTCAAAAATGCCAAACTTTTTTTGGATCAATTAGAAACTTTGCCCTAAGCATGTTAATAACTCTTCAAATGAAGGAATAATCTTCCCATGTCTGCAGGGTAGTCCACCTCATCTAGGTATTTCTTAGCCATTACTGTGAAGACACACGTGCCTGAAATACCATCTGCTGTGTATTTTTCATGTCTTTCTGTTCTTAACAGGTGGTCTGACCCCTCAATCCTTCTTGTGTTGATTGGGTGTCATTTTTGTAAGTAGAACAAACTTCCTTAATCAACTCGGCAAAGCAGAAACATGGATGGAACCTGCTTTCCAAACCCATTTCCATATATAGTGGAAAGCGCTCAGTGGAGGCTTTTGTTAGATAAACTATTGAGTTGACAGTCTTGGCCACTCTCTTCCCCCATAAGATGGAGAATACAAGCTTTTTTACTCCTGATTTTGCCACACGTTTTGTCACTGAAGACTGAATGGGTAGATGCAAGGATAAAGGAGATAGCTGAATTATTATGCTCATTTAATCTTCTTTTTAACTATTGAGATTTCAGAAATGGGGCCAATTAGAATAAATTGCAACTGCAGTTTTGACGTTCATATGAATTAAATTTCACAAGTGAACTGAATTCTATATAATGAGTTTGTTACAATGGTTGTATTTCTGCTGGTTTTACTTGCACAGAAGTTCTATTGAAGTCCCCATGAGAACTCTAGGATCAGCATTTAGTATTTGCCTCAGTTCAGTAATTGTTTTCTTTTATGCGACTTTTTAGAGTGCTCTGACAAGCAAGGAATGAACAGCTTATCTTATCAAGATTTATAGTCAATAGCTTCTGTAGTCTTGTGAAGAAGACATCTGCTGTGCACATAGCAAGGTTAAAGCGATTGCGCATCAAGTAAATACAAACTTCAGCTAGTATTTCATCCTGAAAACCAGTCTGAACAATACTTAGATAACTTCACGTAATGGAAGCCCTTTCATAATCTTGACCCGTATACAGTTTTGTCAAATCCAAGGTCAGATAGAATTTAAAAAATAAGCTTTATTTGAACTTTTGTAACCATGATTTCACATTTGTAAGCATGCTCTTTAATAAAAAAAACCCACTACTATTGTTTGGTGGGTTTTTAAAAAATTTTTATATGTCTCAGAGTTTGATCAGTTGTAATAGAAAAGAAAATATTATCTATTTGTTTAGGAAATGTCTTCTAAACCATTACAGCTGCAGACAAAAGGAGTTCATTTCAAATTGATTAATGTGCTGTAAGTATCTGGAATTGCTTGGTCCAGTCACTTTGTTGCTTTCTCATCGCTCTGAAAAATCAAATGAAGCATCTCTGAAGATTCCTGATTGATGCTGTCAGCTTTGTACTGATATTACAGTGCATTTCAGGAAATGTTCAAAGTGGGGCAATAATTTTCAATCTATTTTCAAGTATGCTGCAGTAAAGTTTTTCTATCAGATTATACAAAAGCCATTTCCCAAAGAACTATGCATTTTTGTGTGTTGTGCATTTGTGGGTGGGAGCTTTTACATATGGATCTTTATAAATATGCATGAGAAAATGATGTATTGGTGATATTGCCTACTTCTGTTGTACCATGCCAAAGTGCGCTTTTTTTTTTCCCCTCCATAACCCATACTGCCTATTTCTCTTATATACAAGCTCTGATTAATTTATTTTCTTGGAAGCCATGTGTAACTTTGTTTCATTTCATAATGTATGTACAAATTTTCCAAATCTTGCTACAGAATAGTTCAGGACCAAATCCGGTAATTCATTAGTAAGAATGTTAAAGTAGAGGAAGCTGTAACAAAGAAGATTATTTTCCTCCTAAAAAGGGAACTTGGACAAGATAGTATTGTTATTGCTATATTTGGTTTTGTCAGCTTGCAAAAAAAAGTGGGAATTACCTTAAATTATCAATGCTGTAAAATTATGTGTAGATATGATTTGGCCAAGAGAAGTTCATGCACTTAAGCGCATGAAACAGTATAAAAATCTACTGCTGATTTGGTTACTTTATGAAAGAAGTCAGTGAACAAACAACTGTTAGTCAACAACATAAAAATACAGTAAGAGGAGCATAGCCTTTTGTATTTGTAGGCTGTACATGCAAGCTCTGCAGGAGATCTTGGGCTGTAATAGAGGTGGAAATATGGAAGAACTCTCAAATTCTCGCAGGAACTCCTTCCAGTCCATAGCAGAATGGCTGGCTGCTCTCCATGCTGTCACTGGCTGCTGGCCAGCACCAGTACTCTGTGACCCCTTCTGATGCAGCTCATAGGGCATGAAGGATGAGTTAATGATGTTTCAGGCAGCATTAATGAATCAAATTTTAAACGTGGATTCTCACCCACAGTGGTGTTGGAACCAGGGAAGAGAAACCTTCTCTTAAATTTAGATTTCATGTAGGTGAATAGAAGGTACCTTTTTCCTCCTATTGTCCCCATGAACAGCATTATTAGTGTCTTTTCTTGCTACAGCAGAAAAAAAGAAATAACTGAGTTTATTAGCATATTATTGCCATGTTTTGTATAGAACATCTTGTATGTGCACTCTGAAAGCTGCCTGAAATATAATTATCACTGCTCTTCTGTCTTACTTTTAATCTAAAACACAATGGAATATCCTGGTTCAGGAAAAAAAAGACCACATATAAGCCTGTACTTAACTTCCATTGGCTCTAATGAGGTTAAAATATACTTGTAAATTCTAATTAGAAAGTAGGAAAGATTATTTCAAAATATTCTGAAAAATGGAATGCTGACCCCTTAAAAATTAATTGAACACGTTTTGTAAAAAGTATTCTTCTGTCTTTTGAGAGCAAAACAATTCTGTCTTGAAAATCCGGAAGTGGAGCACAAACACGATGAAACTAGTCTCAGGATCATTGTAGAAATTCATTACATAAGGTCCTCTAATGATAATGATTTACCAAAATTATTTATTTTAAGTAGCTGAAACAGTAACACAAGTGAATATTCTTTTGCAGTATAAGATTGCTAAATTGTGCTCCATTCAGTCTCTATTTGCTTGCTTATTGCTGCAGTGAAATAGGAAAAGCAGTTGCATAATCAAGGCTTTATTGTATCGTTGTAATTTACATGTTTTCTTTATTGTTTCAGAACCATCACAAATTGTTATGAAATGAATAACACTTATTTTCATGCTGGATGGATGACTGAAACTGCTGAGTGAATTTTTCCATGATATTTTGGGCTTTGTGTGATAAGAAAGTATCCAAAGACACTCTAGGTTTGTCTTTTATGTGGCAAAGTATATTTTCCTGATTTTTAAACTTCAGTGTATGCAGCCTTATTCTTTTTTTCTGAGGTGATTTTGTGCCACAAAAGCTATCAGTAGGTCTGTGTCCTGAACACCTTCCTTTTGCACAAAGTTATTATCTGTAAAAGCAGTGCAATTGTTTTCAACTTGACTACATTTACAGGGATGTACTCTCTGTAAGCTTGGCCCAGTGAGGCCTACTACAACTCGATGTAAAAGGAAAAACCTTTCATTGAATTCACTTAAAGTTGAACTAGGCTTACAGTGAGCAGTGATGAAGCTCCAGCATACTGTTTGAAAATGTATTTTTCAAAAAGAAATGCAAAATCAATAAAAATAAATGTGCGTTGGTTTTTTTTGTTTTTTGTTTTTTTTTTTTTTTTTTAATTTAGATATGGGGGGAATGGTGGTGCTTTGCCTAGTAAGGTTACTACTGGCAGGAAGAGCTCTGGTCTTAGTCTGATCCTATTCTGAGGCTCGATCATCAAGGGCTGTTCCACTGCTTTGTGCTAGTCACAGGCAAGTTTGTAGCGCTGTCTGTGTTTTGTGATACAGTGCCTCACAAGTCACTCCTTTCAAGTACTCCACTTCTGTTCTCCTTGTGTGGCTAGATGTTTTAACCCAAGTTAATAGTTCATAAAGTATTAAAAAAAACCCTCCTGTGCAGAATTCTGTGCTATTTTCTTACAGATTTTAACAAAAGACAGTAATTTTCAATGTTCAGGTGCTGCAATTCTTCGTTCAGTCTTCATTTACAGAATGTTACAGAGTTTAGCTAAGGCTTTTTTTTTTTTTTTTTTTTTCCCCATGTAATGCTCTGTGGCACTTTTTTTTTCAGTTCCTTTTTCTAGGATAGGGAGTATTCACTCAGTCTGTCTTATTTTTTTCGTTTTTAATTAGGCCTGGAAATGTTTTGCATGGCATTTTAGCACTTCTTCCCCATTCTATTTTTATTGTGCAAAGTGACATGCTGGGTCTGTGCTTGTATTTTTTAGTGTTTGCCTTTGGTTGGCACTGTGTCAATGCAAAGCTTTAAAAACGATAAAATACTGACTTTGGGAGAGGGGAAAGGCTGAAAGATTGGCCATATATTTCTTAATTTGAGAATGCTAACAGTAGACTTATATACAGTTTATATTAGCACCTCTAATGGCACTGAACAACCTTCTCCCAGGAAGTACATCTTCCAGACTTCCTGAGTAGATGAAATACTTCCCTTCAGAAAGTATAACAATTGCTGCCTGTAGAGTCAGCGAGCTTTGCCACCTCCTTGTCCTTCTTGAAATGTCCTGTGCTTCTGGCCCTTTAATTTGATGTGAAGAGTTCCTGTAATGGGGCAGCAAGGAGACAGATTATGGCAGGGGATAGTCAGTATTAGGAGAAACATGTAATGAGCCATATAGCCTGCAGAATTCTGGAAAAGATAAAGGGGAGACACTTAAAAACAGTTTTCTCAAAGTAGTCTCATTAGCCTGTGAACCAGAGTTAAGAGATAAGAGAATTCTTGATCATAGATAGACTGGAGCCTGCTTCTTGTGTTTATTGGAGGCTTGTTTTTCTAAAGGTTATAGTGTGTTTTCAAGGAGTCTGATAGCTAAACTGTAGTAACCTGCCCTGTCTTGATTTTCTATTATTACTGCTTGTAGTAGACTATGAACTAAATCCCAAATGGCAGTTCCATAAGACAGTAACTGGAAATATCTGAAGGTAACCAGAATTTATAGCAAGTTTTGATTCTGGAATCCTTGTATAAATAATCCTCTGAAGTCAAATTGTTTTCACCCCAGGTAGTGCATCCAGAACTGGGTATGGAAGCCCATCCTTCTCAAAAGCTTTTCTCTCATGTCTGTTTTAAGATTAAATAGAAAGTTGGTAAGGACATAGCTCCTGGGTAACAATTACACTTACCCTATTGAAAGCATATTTTAGAACTGATTATTTATAATTTTTATTACTATATAAGGATAAGGAATATAATTTTATGGATTTCCTTAAATAATTGGAAAAGTCTTTTGTTCAGGAAAAGAGGAAGTGTGTGGGTATGCAGGGGTGGGAGAGGGAAGAGTGCACAATAGTTCCTACCATAGTACAAACTATGCAGGAACAGAGCTATCAGCAAAGTGGAAAATAGGAATCAGCTCTGTTTCTGAGGAAAACACCTCCCAGGAGGAAACAAAAGTCCATATGTAATACCATAACTGCTGATGTGCTGTTCGGCTTTGTTTCCCACAGCACAATGAAAGTTCAGCGTATTTTGTTTCTTAAAGTGGCACCCATGAAATTATGGAAAATCTCATATATAAAATTTAATACAGGGCATCTACTACTATAATGAGTCACCTGCTGCAATGTATATTTTCCCATGTTCTTCATCTGCAGAGGGAGGTGGCAGCAAAAGAAATCTCTTACAATATGGACTGAAGGGGTATCATAGTGTTCTCTTAACCAGACCCCTGGCCCCAACAGAGTCAGCTAAGCCTATAATGTGCCATGCAGAGAATTATCAGTATTGAAGAGTTTACAGTTTCCGTAGGCAAATTTCAGTGTTTAACTACCCTTACTTCAGTGCCTAGCTACCCTTATCTAACCCATGCTTATAGACATGTATTTGTCTTGTTTGTTGATTGCCCAGATTATACATGCTTAGAAAGGGTCCAGCACTTTGAACTCTAGGTCCCTTATTTCAGCCAGTTAAAAGGTGCTGATACACTCATCTTGCCTACATTGGAGAAGCAGGAATAAATGTTCTGTTCTTGCAGAGCCTGGTGGGTGGACATGTGATTCAACTGACTCTGACTTCCTTCCACCCAGGAAACTTAAGCGGCACGGTGTAGGTGCTGGTGTCCTGGAGCAACATATAACAGGTGGTCAGGGAAGCCAAGATTTAACTGATGTGACGTTTTTGCCCCCATAAGTACCCCAAATATAATATCTCAAATTAATATAGTTGTATTGGTAAATATCTAAGGTTATAGTCATGCTTCTGCTGTCACTTGTAACAGTTAGGAAAGCTGAGGTAACGTGAGGTATATGATTGCTGTTGGTTTTATGCCAGTAGAAGTTTTGTGTACGTTGTTATAACTGACAAAGTTGTTGCTGCTGTAACCAGTTCTGTGGATTATGGCTTCGTTGTACTGGTATAATGCACATCACTGTCACATTCACAACAAGGGAACTTTGTGGGTATCCCTGTATTCTAGTGCTTATAGCTATAGCATGAACAAATGGCAGATGTATTTCTGCATGAGATACTAATACTTATTTAGTTGTGTTGCTATAACTTCACAGTGAAGTTTGAGGCCCTTGAATACGGAGTAACAAGGAAATTTAAAGACAGCACAGAATATTAGGGTTTTTCTCTTTATAGTTTTCATCAGGAGGATTCATTCACGTCTGGTGTTAACAGGTTAACGTCAAAAGTGCAGTCATGTAAAAAAACGTTAGTTGAACGCCCCCTAGCCGAAACGATTTTCAGAACATGGCTAAGACAAAAGTTTCCAGGGCATTCCAGTATATAACTGGGGGGAGTCCCACGTTCAGTGTTCCTCCTTTGTTGGTTTCAACTCAGCCCAGCTGTTACTCTAAGGATGGATCCGTTTGCATATCTGTATGCCTATGGATACATTTATGTTCATATACTGGTCCTTTTAGAATAAAAGTATCTTGCATTAAGGAAGCAATCTTCATTTTCTGTTCCTTTTAATTAGGTTGGTACAACATTTGGAAATATGAGGCTGTGTGTACAGTTAGTTTGCAAAACTCATCTGAAAACTACATTACAAAGCCATAAATGCGTTCATATTTCAGAGCAAAATTAAGCAATCCTACAAGTGCAAGCGTAATTGAGCTCTGTGCTTTCTCTGGTGTCATATATTGCACAGGCACTTCTCAAAGTAAGAGAACTCGTTGCCTTTTCTATTAGTACAACTTACTGATCCTTGAATAAGCCACTAGCATTGGTTTTATCTTCATCAAACTAGATATTTTGATATTGGGAAAGAAAAGAAGGAAAGCCTCTTTCTATGTAGTTAAGACTTTGTTCTATTATATACACACAATGGCATTGATTCTGCCTCTTCCTTGATGAGATTGCTTCAAGTAGACCTGTCCACAGGAATTTCTCAGAGTCTGCCAACCCTGTATGCGTTCAGCAAAAGTTTTGTTATATCTGACTTGTGAGTGGTTTGTATTGTCCATGTTCTCTCTCTCTCTCCATAAGCCTCATTTTAATTTCATGTTAGATGAAATACATGGTCAGTCTAAATAAGCCAGAACTATACAAAGTTAAGCATGTCAGGTGATTGCTACTGAGTTTTGGACAGGCTCTGCTGTGAGAATTTCTATGATCATTGAAGAAATGATGCTTAGCTAGAAAGTGGATGACAGGATTGTTCAAATGGCCACACAGCCCTTCCTTTGCAATGCTGACATCACTGCTTATGTGTTATAGAACAGGGTGTTCAAGGATGATGTAGTATTATTACACATAAGATTAGTCTGTAGTTGCAAAAATCAGGCAACTGAAGATGAGAGACTATCTATCCTGACATTATCAAATGAGTTTTTTGTTGTTTTAGTGCTTTCTGTGCATGTCAGAGTGCAGGAAGATGTGGACTGCTATCACAAACTGTCTGTATATTGATTGTGGTTTGGCTGCTGGCTGAGATCAAACACCATGCAGCCACTTGCTCACCCTCTGCATGGAGGAATGGGCAAGTCAGTTGGAAGGGTAAAGGGAGACTTGCAGATAAACAGTTTAGTAATTGTAATAAAACAGAACAATAACAATAATAGAAAGTACAAATGGGTAATATACAATGTGATTGCTTACCACCTGCTGACTGATACCCAGCCTGTTCCCGGCTAGTGATCCTGAAAGAACCAAGATCCCACTGTCGCAATCCCAAAAACGAGAGGGAACCCGCCTCCTTTCTGGCCGGCCCTCCTTTATATACTGAGCATGACATCTCATGATATGGAATATTCCATTGGCTATATGCTCTGGCTGTGCCCCCTCCCATCTTAAGAAAAATTAACTCTATCCCAGATGAAACCAGGTCAGTCTCTACCCCTTATTCCATGCCATTTATGTTATGCTCAGCTTCCAAATACATTCTAAGTAATCACCATCCCTTTCCCTAGAATCAGAAGTATATACACAGGTATCATTCTCTTAGTCTAGGGGCAATCCCTCCAGAATGCATAGAGTTCATTTAGTCCATAACTTCCGGTTCCATTTGTCATGACAATCTTTTAAGGCAGGAGGCATGAGGCAGAGTTGGCTCAGTCAGTGGAGCAGAAGACCTTGGATGTGGCAGGAGGATGGCGTGGTCTCTGCTACAGTTGGAGTTTATAGCTGATGTGTCTGGCACGATCCATGCTCATAGTCTGTGGCCAAAGATGTCAGTCTCGAGGATGTTGCTGGGCACCAGTTGCTGAAATCAGTCCTGACTACCAAAGTTCATCTTTTTTATTAATGTGATGCCATTCATATAATATGTATTAACCGTAGCGATGACACTATGCAATAACAGGGGTATTTGACAGTTAACATCATACAGTTCAATTCATCAGCTATTTTCACCTAAAATCAAATCCTCTTGAGGCACGCATTGGACTTCCCTGCCCTCTGTATTACCCACCAAGTGCACCCAGATCCTTGGGCAAAAGTAATCCCACACATGGGTTTACCTTTACCCAATGCAGGGATAACCCAGACTTTCAATAAGAGCAAAGGCCGGGGGCTGCACTTGGGCCACAACAACCCCCAGCAGTGCTACAGGCTTGGGGAGGAGTGGCTAGAGAGCTGCCAGTCAGAGAGGGACCTGGGGGTATTGATTGACAGCCAGCTGAACAGGAGCCAGCAGTGTGCCCAGGTGGCCAAGAAGGCCAATGGCATCCTGGCTTGTGTCAGCAATAGCGTGGCCAGCAGGGACAGGGAAGGGATCTGACCCCTGTACTCGGCACTGGTGAGGCTGCCCCTTGATTCCTGTGTTCAGTTTCGGGCCCCTCACTACAAAAAGGACATTGAATGACTCGAGCGTGTCCAGAGAAGGGCAACGGAGCTGGTGCAGGGTCTGGAGCACAGGTCATACGAGGAGCAGCTGAGGGAACTGGGGGTGTTTAGTCTGGAGAAGAGGAGGCTGAGGGGAGACCTCATCGCCTTCTACAGCTACTTGAAAGGAGGTTGCAGAGAGCTGGGGGTGAGCCTTTTTAATTAGTAATTAGTGATAGAACAAGAGATAATGGCCTCAAATTGCACCAGGGGAGGTTTAGACTAGACGTCAGGAAGTATTTCTTTACAGAACAGGCTGTTGGGCGTTGGAATGGGCTGCCAGGGGAGGTGGTGGAGTCCCCATCCCTGGAGGGGTTTAAGAGTATGGTTGACACAGTGCTGAGGGATGTGGTGTAGTTGGGAACTGTCATTGCTCGGTTAATGGTTGGACTGGATGATCTTCAAGGTCCTTTCCAACCTAGATAATTCTGTGTCTTCCCCAGCATATTTTAATGCACACTACAGGGACTTTATCCCCATCTACAGTACATAGAAGGTTTGACTGAGCAGGGCCAAACTGGTTGGCAGATCCTCTAGTATTGACTAACCAAGTGGCTTTTGCTAAATGCATGTCCTGATGTTTGAAAGTTCCAGCACCTATTGCTCTCAGTGTAGTTTTTAGCCATTGTACTGCTCAATTTTCTCAAAGGCTGATGCATGGCAGGGGCTGTGATATATCCACTCAATGCTGTGTTCTTTGGATCAAGTGTCAATGAGATTATTTCTGAAATGAGTCTCATTATCTAAACAGTTCTTTTTGGGGTGTTATGCTGCCACAAGACTTGCTTCTCAAGGTCTAGAATAGTGTTCCAGGCAATGGCATGAGGCACGGCATATGTTTCCAACCATTCGGTGGCTGCTTTCACCATTATGAGCACATAACATTTGCTGTGCCAAGTTTGTAGGAGCATAATATAATCAATCTGCCAGGCCCCTCCGTATTTATATTTTAACTATTGTCCTCCATGCCAAAGAGATTTTAACTATTTGCCTTGCTTGATCATAACACGTTTCACATTCATGGATAACCTGTGCAATAGTGTCCATGGTTGTCCACCTCGGTCATGAGCCTGTCTATATGTTGCATCTCTTCCCTGATGGCCTGAGGAGTCTTGGGCCCAGCGAATCATAAAATTTTCACCCTTGTGTTGCCAGTCCAGATCCACTTGAGCCACCTTAATCTTAGGAGCTTGATCCACCTGTTGGTTGTTTGGATGTTCTTCAGTGGCTCGGTTCTTGGGTACATGAGCATCTACATGACATACATATCTACATGACCTTTCACAACCAGGTTCTCTACCTGAGCAACAATACCTTGCCATAATTCAGTAGCCCAGATGGGTTTGCCTCTACACTCCCAGCTGCTCTGCCAGCTGCTGTAACCTCCCGCACAGCGCATTTGCCACCATCACTATAGATGTCCTGGTTCAGCTAGGATGGGTTAAATTTCCCCAGCAGAGAAGGGGGAAGGGATCTCCAGCCAGTTATTCATACCATACTGATGTCAGCTCTGGGCATGGGAGCATGGGAACTTTTTCCTTTGTGGCTTTGGTGGCAGGGAGCATACGGTGGGCTTGCTCCGTAACCATTGCGGTATTTCTCTGTATATCTTTTGTCTTGCTTACTGTTATTGCTGTTTATTGTTGTTGTCATTGCTGCTGTTGTTGTTCAGATAGCATGCTTATTACACTGTTGTATTAAATTTCTTCTTATTTTAACCCAGGGTTTGTGCCTCACTTCCAGCCTGACCAGCTGGTGGGGGGGGAGGGGCAATGGCAACGTGGTCTCTGGTCCCAGCAGGGCTTAAACCACCACAATAGAGCACTGGCCACCTTTCTTGCTCAGTGATATCTAAGGCCAGCTGGATGGCCTTCACCTCTGTGAAATGACTCAATTCACCTTCTCCTTCAGCAGCTTCTGCAACCTGTTGTTTGAGGCCCCACACAGCCATTTTCTACCTTCGATGTTTCTGTACAATGCAGCAGGACCCCTCGGTAAACAGGGCATATAATTTCTCATTATCTGGTAGTTTATTTATATGGTAGAGCCTCTTCAGCACGTTTCACCTCTTCCTCTGGCACCATTCCACAATGTTTGCCTTCAAGCCAATTTTTGATCACTTTAGTACGCCTGGGAAGCTGGGGATCCCTGTTCAAGCACGTTGTGTGATTACAGAGTCACAGAATCATCTAGGTTGGAAAGGACCTTGAAGGTCATCTAGTCCAACCGTTAACCTGACAGTTCCCAACTACAGCATATCCTTAAGCGCTAAATCGACCCCTTAATGCAACCCATTTACTCCATGTGGCATCAGTTCCATGGTGTGTAGAGGGGACACTCCCTTTGAACATCCAGCCCAGCACCGGCAGTCGGGGTGGCAGGAGGAGCTGTGCTTCAGTGCCAACCACTTCCAAAGCAGCTCGAACACCTTCATACGCTGTCAAGATCTCTTCTTCAGTTTGAGTATAGCAGGCTTCAGATCCTCTATATCCCTGACTCCAAAACTCTGGGGGTCAACCCTGAGTCTCCCCTGGTGCTCTCTGCTGACTCCAGGTAGGGCCATACTCCCTGGCTGCTATTTTTAACACCTTGTCCTGTCCGAACTGGCGCAAGGGCTACTGTATGAACTATTTTCTCTTTAATTTGTTCAAAGGCTTATTGTTGCTCAGGACCCCATATAAAATCCTTATTTTTCCAGGTCATTTGATAGGGCTTACAGTCTGACTGTAATTTGGAATATATATCATACATTCCCCAGAAACCCACAATGCCTAAGAAAGCTTGCATTTCCTTTTTGTTGGTCAGTTGGTACATAGCTGTTATTTTATTAATCACATCCATTGTAATCTGATGATGTCCATCTTCCCATTTTTTTTCCTAAAAAATGAATCTCCCATGCAGGTCCCTTGACTGTACCCTGCTAGCAGGAGTTATTGATAATACACTATATAAAATGCTGTCTTCGTATTCATAAGAAACGTAACAAGGATATTCAGTATGCCTCAAATGCAGAGCAACAACAGTTGTGAGGAAAAAAAAAAAATTGACAAAGGTTCAGCACTTCCATCCCCTCCAATTATCACTGAGCAAAACCTTGTCTCCCTTGTATTTCAAAAAGTAAACCAAACTTTTAAGCATTTGGTAACACAACATCATTTTGCTATCCTGTAAAATACATACAACCAGAAAAACAGCACAACCCTTATGTTTTCCTTTGTGGGTCACTTATGTTCAGAGAAGACTCTGCCTGAGATCACTTTATCATGGCTACAGCCACAGCCAGCAGACTAGGCTAGAAGTTGATGGACTATCTTTTAAGGCCCATGGCCTTTTTTATACCTTTAGAGGATCCAAGACTAGGAGACACACATTGTAGAGTAGTAGCTCATTTCCAACCACAGGAACCTAACATTTTAATGGATTGAAGGTGTATTTGCAATAAGTACAGACCTTTTTTTACAAATATCAATGAGACCAAAATGTCCCGTAAAATTTGAAACTTTTGCACAGTTATTCATGAAATGTCATCAGAGTATCATCTATTGATAAGGCTACAATGACAAGGTATGACAATCATCCTAAAAAATTCCCTCCAACTTCTCACAGCATTTTTTTCTGTATTTATTTTTTATTGTAATTTGTAAAAGGAGAAAATTGCATTTCTTTCTCCTCTGTCTCCATTTCTTTCACTGATTTGGAATCACACTGAAAGTTAAGACTGATAAATAGTAAGATGTTAGTACTTTTATGAGGTCTACTTTTTGCTTCATACTGTAAAGCAGTCATCTAAGGCATGCTGCATATGAAAATCACCAACTACACTGGTATTTGTACTTTTTGCATAAATGAAGAAGAGATGGCTGCAGATGTGCTACATTCTTGCTAAGAAACTTATTTGCTGCTAAAACACTTTAGAGGATAATTAGTCTTGAAAAATCAAGAAAAATATTTTGGACATTAGCTTACCTCTGTTCATCTTGCAAGTCTTGGTTATGCAAACTACAATGACTATTATCAGACCTTAAAGAATTACCTACCTACACTAAAATTAAACAAAGATGACATAAACTGTGAATTTCTTTTTTAATATTTCTGAACCATTATTAACCAATACCACTACCACCTGCTCATTAGTTACTGAGTCCCGAATTTGATACAGTTGCTGTTTTCTGTCAAAGTAGCTAACCATAATAAAAGAGCAGAGGAAATTAAAGTTTGAGCTATATTAGTTTAACATATGTTGCAATCTTTTTAAATCATTCTGCCATGTTACTTCCCTGTTTACCTAAATAGACAGCTATAATCATGAAAGCTCAAAGAAATGGATTCTATACATAGATATCTAAAGTCATACCAGAGTTTGAGGAATGCATAGCATTGAGTCAGGATTTTGGCTCGTCCCTGCGATTGGCACTTTTACAACAAAGACCTGCCTTTGGATCCCAGTTCTTCAAAAAATCTAGTTCTAGACCCTTCTGTAAGAAAATATCAGTATGATGTCCTTTTATTACGGGAACTACAGAATGCTCCTATTACAAACAGATGGGTTATCTAATACTCATTAGTGCCTCAACCATGACATTCTGTTGCTGTTAGAGTGTAATCTGTCAGGAGGAAGAACTGTTTGTTGCCTGTCCAGTGCTGTAATAATTCATTCTCTGTAGATCCTCATGAGAATGGAAAATTACAGCCATGCAAGTTACAGCATCCTGCCAGGTTTCTCTCTTCTATCTATAGGAAAGTCTTAATTTCAAGAAGCAGAAGCAGTTTTCCCTTTTTTCAAAATAAATGTTCTGTGCTTGTAGGTGAAGGATGTGGGCATTGGAAGAAAAGCATCACATGGCTGGTAACTTAGTCATTACACTTTTAACCATGGTGGAAGTTTTTTGCTCTATACAGCCATGCTTAATGCTGTGCTGGTTGCTAATTTTAAGAAATAAGTTCTCTAAGCTCTACACTTTACTATCTTGCTTTACTGTGCACACATGCATATATAAAAACATAGCTGACCTCAGGAAGGATCTAAACAGGTTAATTAATATTTACTAACAACTCAGAGCCATGTTGATAAAAGTAGTCTTTGTTCATTTGTGCTTTTGAGTGGTTTGTGGTTTGTTTTTTTTTTTTTTTTTTTTTAAATACTTACATGATTGATACAGGAGAAAGAACCAAGGCCAAGAATCAGTTACTGTTAGAAGTGTTGGCATGTGATTTTATGAAAGGTCATGGGAATTAGGACATTTCTTTCCTTCTGCAGACTATTTAGTGAAAAGGGAAAGAAAAATCAGAAAAATTAGAACATCTTGAAAAACTGAAAGTCAAAACTCATGGGATTTTATATTATTTTCCTTCAGAGAGCAAGAAAATTCACCCTGATTTTTTACCACTGACATATGCCATGAATCCACAGCTATTAAAATTTAGTGCAAATCTAACTCAACTCTGCAAATGTCAACAGTGGTTGCCTGGCAGTAGAAGTAAGGTTAAATGTTAACCATAGTACTCTGTGCTACAGTATGTCTGTTCTCTGATGGAACCACTTGCTTAGTCTCAAGTGTGGGCTGAAGAAGAAAGGATGTGTGGGGAGAATAGGTGTCACAGAACACAATTAAATGGGAGTTTTGTGTGTATAAGGTGGCTGCTCTTTGGCTATTTTCCTGTAATCAAACTTTAACACAGTGGTAACGACAGAATTGGTGCATCTCTTGGCTCTCCCTCTTGCTGTAGTGTTCTAATGGGAAATACAGATCACACAAAGACGTTTCCATAGATTTGAAGAAAGTTCCCTTGCTTGACCAAGGAGTGTGAATGGCTGATAACATGCCAATGTTAGGCCAGACCTATGCAGGCCAAATTTAATCTATATGTGCAACGTCACTAAAGCTGATGGAGGTGGTCCTATTTGCATAGTGCATGCAGAAGTTTGAGACTTCACTGCTCTTGGTTGTCATTCTGCTCCTTGCGCTGGTTACCACCCCTGAGGCAAAGCTAGCACAAGAAGATATGTGAGTTTGTATCTTTGCTTATAAACTTTTCAAGCTGATGGACTAATGCAAACTCAGCTTCATTGTTCATGTAAATTAAGATGTCAGGTTTGGAGTGACTAGAGAGAGGTGTGGATTTTTACCTTTCTGATGTCCCTGCTTAAAGGGATAACTTTTTGCAGAGATAGGTAACTGTTAAGGGCAACAACACTGATTTGCACTAATAAACTTGCCAGACCTTCTCTATTTGAGCTGTAAGTTTAAATTTTGCTCTTTCAATATTAGTGGATCTTCTACACATCTCAAAACCCACAAAAACAAATCATACTTTTGCAGTATTCTTAAGGAACAGTTTTTTAGGAAGCTCCTGGCTCTTAATGATTACTGGGATACCTGACCTTGGATTTATATCTAAAATATTAGAAAGCTGACCATCTCTAATTGCCACTTTAAGTGATACTCAGATCATCATGTCTCATGTATTTAGCAAGTCTAGGTTTTTGGAGGCTTCTTGAGATTTGACCTTACGTAAATGCTCTTTAAATTACTCAGAATCATTTCACAGCCTAATTAGCATGTGATAAAATCACTTCAACTCACCTCAGTTGACAATAGTCCATTAAAGTAACCCATGTAGATTTACTTGTCTATTGTTACATATTTACTGACTGTCATTTATATATGAAGAAAACTTCAAGAAGAGAATTGCCCTAAACAGAAATTATAAACCAGTGTATTGTATTTGCAGTATATAGCAGTATTTGTATTTACCAGCAAATTGTCTTGTGTCTCTTTTGAGTAAAAGTGAGCTGTGATCTGGAGGGAGAAAGAGAAAAAAAAGAAATCTCTGCTATGCTACTAGAAGATGGCATTTAATCAGCTAGACCAGTTAATAACTCTTGCTGCCTTTTTTATTTGTCAAGGGCTCAATATTTTTTCAATATGAGGTCTGCTTCAGTATGCTTTAAATGGCAGTTTATAATTAATGGTACTTGAGTGTATCTCTTATTTCCAAAATTCATACAACATTCTTGGTTACAATTTATACATGATTTTAAAGTATAATTAACATTCAGCTTTACAAGATATATGCAAACAGATATGCAAATTTGGAAATAAATATGCAAACATATAAAATGTTGTTGAATTAAGTAGTCCTTAACATTTTTAATGAAATCAATATTTTATTCATATTTTGCACACAATTTTGAGTACTTAGTGATTTGGTAGTTCTCAGACTTTTGTGGACCATGTCGACAGATTGATTCTCCTATGGCTCATCTTGTCTTCCAGTCTCCTGAACCTCATAGTTTCCTTATGGAAAACAGGAGCTAATCCAAACCCCTCTAAATTATTGGGATTCTTTTCAGTTATGCTATGTGGTTATTTGAGATAGTAAACTTGGCATGTTAGTGAAACAGTTTAAAATAATCTTTATAAAAGCTTCATATTGAATCACATTAAAGGTCTGTATAGCCCAGTATCCTAACAGTAGCAGAAAATCCCCCAAAACCTCAACTATAGAAAAATATGAAAATATACATCAAATATATCACCTAGATTTTTTTTTCTAGCCTATAGCCTCTTGTGAGGTTATGGCCATTTCTATGCAGTTAGTTACCATCCATGGAACTCTTTTATATATGTGTATATATATAAAAAAACCCTATATATATTCTGACCCTGACTATGTTGGTGGTTCACCAGTTTACCAGTGTCCTTCTAGTTGCAGAGATCCCAAATCCAGTATTATAGATGTGGTCTAACAAGTGATGGGTCTCTATTCCCTTCCCTCAATCTGCTGATTATGCTGATAATACAGTCCAGGATGATGTGGGCTGTCTTCATTACCAGACACACTACTAGCTCACTGCTGCAGGTGAGGATACTGCCTCCACTTGCCCCAGCTCCAGGGAGAGGACCGTGGCAATCTCTGCAGCCCCAGACCTCGAGAACTGCATCCTCCCTCAGGAGCTCATCTGAGTTATGACCTCTGGTGTGCTAGAGGTAGTTGCTCCAGCCAGTTGCTGTTGTCTGTATGGAAACCAGTCCATTCCTTCCTACCATGTCACAGTGATGGCTTTTGAATATTCTGTCTTCCCCCATCCTCTCCACTACCCCATAACATGTGACTCAAGTGGCCTGATATTTTCCTTCTCTGGATGCAGGAAGCTATTTTCACTGCCACATGGTGCTAGTAGCCCTCACTTGTTTAATCTTTTCAGCAAATTTGCTATATGATTCCCGTCCCTGAATGCCTGCTATTCTTCAGCTTTGGCTGGCCACAAACGATTCCTGCCAAGGAAATGTTATCTCAGAAGGACATGTAGTTAAGATACTCAGAAAGTAAAGGTATAAAGATGTATGGAATTTTGTATTTAACTGATAAGAAGGAAAATCCTCAGAGATCCTGAGAGAAAATCAGTGTTCTGGCTGTAGTTGCTAGTAAATAACTAGGTATTAGTACTGGGAGACTGATAGGTGCTTCACTGTTATAACAGATCTATATATGTTGTGATAATGTAGCAATAGATTGAACTAGGAGGTCAAAAACTCCTGGTACTTCAAACTGCACCCTTTATAATGTAATTATGTAATACATGCTGAGGAGAGGCACAGGGAACAGTTGAAGGGTTTGGTGTTATAAAGGTCAAAGGCTGAAGTAGCAGGCAGTGTGTAGAGGCAGGTTTCCATTTGGTCTTCATTGCCATCCAAAGCATGCACATTTTTGAACTACTGAAAAAATGTTACAGAATTTCTGCAACTACAGAAATGCTGAAACTAGCAGTTTCTTCAGACTTAGCTAGCAAAGCCCTCTCCATGTAGATTTTGGTGTTAGACAGGATGGCTTGGGCAAGCGTTGACTTAAACGGAAGGAATTTGAATACCCAAGCATACAAATGTAGAGTGTATGAGTGTGGCAAAGAAAATTGCATTCAAGTCACAATGTACCATAGAAGGCAGAAGGCATACCCTATTCAACTTCCAGTTGCAGAACCTGAACCAACGTTAAGCTTTACAACACTTCAAGTACTACGGATCCCACAAGATGACTGTCAGCTGAAGAGTAAATGTGGTTTCCTATCCTTGGTTTGCCAGATTACTAATCAAGATCATATGTCTAGGCTTTAAATCATGTAGGGTTACTACATAAACTTCTTACACGCATCAAGAACCATGCTGAAGTCTATGTTGTTGATTATTTAAGACTTACTCATTTTAATAAAGTTTGTAGGATTGATCCCTTCCATTTTTTCAATAAATCCTAGAATGTTTCATTTAGTTTACATCAGTGCACAAGTAATCAAAACTGTAATTATATCTCTAAAGAAACATCACTTAAAAATAGACATATGAATGCTGTTTTGATCATTGCAAACTGCTATTTGTGGTGCAGTGTTTTGGTTATGAGATGTAGAAAAATTTATCTGCCCTTGCAGGTGCATACTCAAAATACTATTTCAGGGCAAGTAGTGCTGTAGTATTTTTCTGAGAGACATTTATTTATTTATTACTACAGGTATAGCGAGTGAAAACAATACAGCTGCTTTCCTGTACATCTGTGGTAGTTTCAGTGTTTTTTAGTATATAATTGACTGAAATAAGACCTAATGTATTTAGCAAAACAGTGTTCAGAGTATGCAACACTCTCTGCCTTCATACCAGATAACCTTGGTCTTTAAAAGACTATACATGCGAAGTTGCTCAATTCCATATGCTTTTTATTCTCCCAGCATATTTCAGGGTTGATTTCTTGATTTTGTTTCTGTGGGTTGGATTTCATTTCAGCAGATTGCCCAATCCCCTCTTCATTCTATTGTAATTGGTTTTTGAATTGTCTCAAGTTCTCCAATGGATTTATGACAATCTGAAAATTAACAATAGCCCCTTAATTGCACAGGGCTATGTGATTCATGAAGAACTTACTTGACTGATATGTCTTCCCCCTCACTTCCAGCCAGGCAGTCCTGTGTGCTTTTTAAACCAGAGTAGAGGCAGTAAAATGTGTATACATTGAAACTTTTTCTTCCTGGCACTCCATCACTTGGAAAGCAATCTGAGGCTTTTCCATACGATGATGTATTGGCAGTAACTTATAAAACCCCTAAAATATGGAAACATGGTTTTTGATTATGCTATAAATTGGGATTATTTCCTTCAGGCAGGCGGAAGGACATGCCAGCTGGACTTTATATTTTGGCTGTTAAAAAGCTTTAGGAGCCAAAATTATAATTAGCTCACTCATATTGAAATATGTTCTCCCTAGCTGTATTATTTTTTGCCAGAGCCTGATACAATTCCTGAAAGATGCAGTTCTCCTCAGCACAGGAAATATGCATCATATTGTTGGCATTAAGCAACCACCTGTGCAGTGGCTGCTGCAGTGCTTGCACAAGGAGGCAATGAGGCAATGCATCTGCCACCTGGCATATTACAGGTATGTGTCTGTGCTGCAGGGCAGGGCCGGATGTAGAGGGCACGGACTGGCTCTTTGAGGGCTCAGGACACTGAGTGCAGGGATCTGCACTCTAGGCAGGTGGGGCTTGAATTACTCAGAATTGCAGGAGATGCTTCTAAACACCAAATTTGAAGAAAGGCAGGGCTAGTTCATCAACAAACCATCACTGCAAAAAAGTTGCTTGTATTTCGGCAGCACCTGTAATTGTTTCATATGTTGTAAAGTGGTATCTAAAGATCCAGTTGAGATCCAGATGCCACCTATAGGAAGTGACTATTGCACACTGTAATTAAGTGGTGAGAGGGAAGGACTGGTAGGCACAGCTGAAAGAAACTTTGTCAATGTACTTTGACAGGAAACATGGACAGGATGCAAAAATCTGCCAAACATCCTGAGTGCTTACTGGGGCAACTAAAATCTCACTAGGATAGTTGAGTGGGCCAGTGAGAGTAAAGCTGGCCTGGGAATGTTTTCACTCGCATTCCTCTGTCACTCTTCTGATCTTAGCATAGATATACCCACTGTGAGAACTGATCCATACCTTCTGTAGCTGACTGAAGTTGAGAATAGGAGTGAAGGATACTGAGGCAGAGAGTCATGTAGTGACCCCTTCAGATTTCATAACAAGTCAGACACAACACGGCAAACAGAATCCAGATTCTCCTGTTTCACGGTTCAGTGCCATCCAATGGTTCATTTTAACTTGAGTTAAAAATGTAACTAACTTTTTCCCCGCACTGTTTGGACTCCGTATTTGCAAGCTGGATGTTTCATCATATTAGAGGTAGTAGAATGCTTTCACTGAATAGTTCTCAGATTCTGTGTTTGGATAATTTCTTTTACTTGTATTTGTTTTTTCTTTCTGTGTTGTGGCTGCTCACCAGTTAATGGGGCAGTTTCTCACAATGAACCCATTATGGAATTTTATTTTGGATATTCATTTGATTACTATGATGATTACATACTTGAATATTTTTAATCCGTTTTGTTTTGTATAAAAGACTCTTTTCTGACTCTCTGTTTTACTACTTTCCTCCCAAAGGCATATAAAACTTTTTTTAGGAACATCATTTAGTTTGGGAGAGAGACTGAGAGAAGCATTGGGGAGAAATGAAGAGGGAATATTCAGGGCACAAGATGTTGTGTGCATCTGAGCGCTGAGCACCATTTGCAGCTGTGGGTTTGATTAGCCAGCTCTTCCCGATGAACGGCCCAGGCAAAGGCAGCCGCCCCTGTCGCCTTGGCTTTGGCAAGGTACATATTCACATTACGGCAGGGGGCTCCAGAGCCGCAGAGAGATTGCACGGAACAGCAGCCAGTCACCCTGCAGAACTGAAAGGCATTTTAAAGAGTACTAAATAGATTCATTTTATTTATGTTTACAATGTAAACCCCTATAATATGTCAGAGAAATGATTAACCCATTATATAGACAGCCTCTTTTCAGTTTGAATGCCCTATCTTGTTTCGAAACTGATTCTTTGCAGACGTAAGAAACACATGGAGAATTACATTCTTGCTGCTTATTTTGGTAGGCAAAAAGGAGAAATTCAAAGCTAGTCTAGAAGAAAGATCTAAAAATTAATGGGCCACTTACCTTTTCAAGTTTCAAAGCAAGCTGTTAATGTTACTCTATGAAGCTGATAGTAATCCAGCAAGTTTTTTTCCTGGATATAAGATCTGATGCAAGTTTCTCTCCTTAAAATGCTCTTTGTTTTTAATCTGTTTAAATATTATGAAAAAAAAATGCTTATAATGCTTGAGTTTAAAACTTCTGTACTAATTAATATTAGTAGTATTCAAAGGGGCAGTTTAATGCAGATTTGACTTCTTAAGTAAGAGTCTGTACCTTAGTTTTGCTTGGACCCCTGAAATCATGCTAATATTAGTTAACATCTCTAACTCTGCTTTCTTCACATAAGAAGAATGACTACTCTAGGGTATGCTACTACCAGACCATACTGAATCACTAAATGTTTAGAACAAAACGTTTAGAACTCCAGAAAGTAAGCATAAAGTTGTACTACTTGAAAATGACTGTAGTTTACATGGTGAAAATTTAGAAGGATTGTAATACAGTTTGTAACATCTAGAAAATGTTTTATTTTGATAAGCCATTTGTTGTGTTTTGAAATGAGTGAAACATAAATGTTGGGAATGTGGTAACAAATATGAACAGGGTGAAAACTTGAAATCTTTACTGCTTGAATAAAGGAGAATACTCAGGCTTTCATGTTTCATGTTCTGGAAAATACTAGTAGCTGAACTGTAAAATCTTAGTTTTCGTGTAAGTTATACAGTTATATACTTGCAAAGGCAGTATTTTATCTTTCTCCTTAAAGATGGATGTGTATTATGAAATCAACTGGTTTCCTCACTTTTTAGTGGCTTATGTCATAATGTAGTTAATTTTTTTTTTTAACTAGCTTTTCATTAAAATACATGATACCACAGTAATTCTCTTAGTTGTTTATATTTTGATAAATGCGTTGGTAGCAAATATCTTTTTTTTTTGATTTGTTGAGAAGAAGGAAATACATATGTTTGAGGAAAGGAAAAAAAGTTTGTATGTGCTACAGACCTGATTCTAGCACCTTTGTTTAGTATAATACCACTGAGAAGCACTGTTTGGCTATGTCCCTAGTGATTTACTACAGAACAGCAAATGTAAGCAAAGATCAGTAATCCCATCAATTTAAGTGCAATGCTAGGTATTTGTCTTGTTTGATTCTTACCTCTTGTTTTTATATATGGAAGCCAAGGTGTACAAAGGAAATTGATACTTTGCTAAGGCTATTTGATTTGAAGTGAGTCTTGCTGTGAAATTAGTTTTGCATTTTGAAATTTGTCTGCTTTGCTGTTTTTGCCTAGAGTACCTGTAGTCCCAAGGCTACTCTGCTAACTGAGGATAACTCTACTGTAGCAGTTAACAAATTATTTCAATGCATGGACTTATTTCTTGACAATATTCTCTTAATTACCTACTGTGGACCCAGGGGCTTCATGGGCCTCAAAGTAAAAAGCTCTGTACTACTCTAATATTTCAGCCAGATCATCTGCAAACTCTGGCTGATGGTGACTGTGTCATAGGAGCCAGTGGGAAGTCTGTTATGCTTCCCTCAAATGTAGGCGGTTAACCATTAGCAGTTACCTAAGATAGCATTATATCTATGTCTGCAGTGAAAAAGAAGCTAGAACTTTGTTTATGTGGGAGAAAGTAATGTAAGAACGAAAACTGTGACACAATAAGGGTAAAACTTCATGCCTGTACAGAAGTTCTCTGTATCATTTGATGGCTTTAATACAGAGAAGTGGCTGTGCAGAATAGCAAACTGTAATTCCTCTGAATTTACCATTGAATAAAGTATCCTCAAAACCAAAAAAATAAGACCCATGAATAAATGAATAAGCAATGAGCTGTCAGCTGAAAAGAAGCAATGAAAAACTAGAAAGAGAAAGAAAAATGAAAGAGGACTAGGTGCCAAAAACAAGGTGCCAAAAAAATCAGGGTCTGTCAGATTGGTACAAGCAATGATCCCTGGTTCCTCATTAGTTCCATATACAGTGCATGTTGCCAGAGTCCTTTGGTCCTACATTAACTTACAGAGTATTTTGATAAACAATTTTTTCTTTCCACAAGAAGTGCCAGTGGAGACAGGTAAGAGAGGAACCCATGTATAGGAGCAGTCATGTAATAAAGGCACAAAACGCAAACAGGGGTTCTAAAAGTTTACTGAAATATGGATCTCATCTAACGCAGTGATCAGACCAACAGTCATTATTCTTCCTAGGTCTTTTATAGATGATCAAAGAACATAATTTTCTAAATTCAGCAATTATTTCTATGTGATACTAATATTATAGAAACACTAAAGGTACTTCATTGTTTTTATACAGTGCAAGTGATATTGAGAAGAAACCATGAAATTATCCAGCTGTACTTATACCATTAGGGAGTTCTTTCTGGATCACAGGTAAGTCAAGATAAATATTTTGGCTTTCAGTTTATGGGTACAGAGCTTGTGGTCAGCAGTTGATAGTTGGCATGCAGCTGCCTACTTTACCCATTTTTATGCATTAACTAATTTCCTTGATGTAGGGATTTGGGGATGGGGAAATAATTTAATAAATTATAACAAAAAAAAAAATCTGTTTCATCTACTTCATTCTGGATAGCCATTGCATAAAAACTGTCAAAAACATATTGCTCCAGGTTCATCCCTGCTGCAGTTCCATTGATTATAGTGGAGTTAAATCAAAGATGAATCTGTCTGCTCAATTTAAATCTAATGATTGTTTAGAAAGTCGGGGAGAGAGCCCTGTCTAAATCCAGTGCTGTTTTATCCTTGTGTCAGCATTTAATTCCATTTGCATATAAGCCTATTTCCCTTCTCTAAATTTAATTTGTTAGAGCTTGGCCCTCAGCAACAACAGCAACAACAAAGTAATTGCATGCAGTACTGGGCAATGGTGCCAGTACAGCATGTGCTATAAAAATGTCTCACACAAATTTATAAAATGTAGTCATTAGTGACATTCTGTCTGGTAACAGCAGTCAGTGTCTGGATATCTGAAAAAAAGAAGCGTTGAGCTACCTCGTGGACATGTGACATCTAATAATACACATATAAAGAAGTGATTTTTTAATATCAGCTATTAATTGTGGCCATTTCACCCAAGGAAATGAGATACTCATGTCTTATATGACCAATAGGAGTCATCCTAGATTTTCACTGAGATGAGATAAAACTGGCTGAGGCTTAGTTCTTAAGCTTCCCTAGGTATCATCTGTCACTTTGCGTAAGGTACTTGTGCTGCCTGACTTAGCAGGCTTGTTTTAAACTGGGGAGGAGTGGTTGGCATTGTCACAATATACCTTGTTTATTTAGCTGCCACACTCCACTGCAGTACTATTTACTATGTTCTCATAGCACCTAGCCTCTCAGTCCAGTCTTTAGATTTAGACCTTTCACCTGGCCGTTTTAGGATGAAAAGATTTTTCTTTGTGGACTTGGCCTGATCGACAGTCATTCCAATTCAGTTGTTCTTCCAAAGGTAGTGCTACCTGCCTCAAGTTTATAGGATCCGTTATTCTCATTTTATCCAAAGGATCTCTTTATTCTCATTTGTGGAAAGAAGACACTGATGCCAAGATACTGGCCTGGGGCACTGTGCAGTATTGTGCAGCTAACAGAGCCTGGAAGAGAAGCCAGATTTTCTGAATTAGAGCCGCATGCTCTGTGCCTAAGGCCATACTATACATACAATATAAGCTTATGAAGAGTGGAAAATAAACACACATCTTCCCACTTTCTGATCTCTATGTTTAGATAAATCTGGTTATTTCCTAACTTATCAGATCTTTTTGATATATATTGTTCCTCCTATGGATAGGAAAGTCCACTACTACCCTTGTTACTTACTCTCATTACCTCTTGATGCACTTGTAGGCTATCCTCAGTAGGATTAGAAGGCACACAGGACCTTTCAGGAGCCACTTACCACTTTACAGGATTAGGGTAAGCCTGCCTTTGATGTTTTTGTGATCACACCCATCTGTCATAACTGAACATGAAGAATTAGGCTTTATTTTTATTTAATGTTCTAGTTATGTTTAAAAGGTCAAACATAAAAATATTTTTTTTTCTCAATTTGCCTGCTTTTCTTTAAAAAAATCAGTGAGGATCTGTTTCTTTTTAAATACATACACTAATGCTTGAAAAGTTAAAAAATCCCACAGTTATTATCAGAATCAGCAAATAGATGTGGTTTCACCTGATTTTAAGTTTTAACAAGTGTACTCCATTTCACACTCCTTCCTCTCCTTCCATCCATATATTCATACAAATGTCAGATAAGGCTAATCCTTCATGTGACATTACTACAGATGGTTACATAGGGGACTTAAACCAGATGCTGATTGTCTGGATAATCTGGATAAAAGCTGATAACCTAAACCAAATCCATTTTGTGTATTACTCATGCTCACAGTTAAGGTATGTATAAAATCTTAATTTCCCTTTAACACTTTACATAACTCTTTTGCTTTCCTCTTTTTATACTTTCAAGGTTTTTATTTTGGAGATGGTTCTTCTGTATCTCCTACTGTCCTACCTCAGGTAAATCATGCATGTATGTGTGTATGTAAACAAGATTTGGGGAAGGGTGAGACACTTTCTACATAAGAATGAATACTAAATTTATCTTCTGTTTTAAAATTCCCATTGGAGTGAAAATTGCCATTCTTCAACAGGCATACCTGAAACATAACTTTAATTTCTTTCATATGAATAGGTTTAATAGAAGTATCAGCAGGAAAAAAATAACTCCATGATGACTTTCACAGAGTCTTTGAAGTTCAGTGGTTAGGATGAGAGCTGATAGGAGTGGCCTTCTGGTGACTGGCCTAGACCCCTGACCAGACTTCAGTGTTCGGAACCCATTTTTCTTTCCATAGAAGTATCCTATCATAAATGGGATTTACTCTGAATATTATGTATACCTTTATTCAGAAGATTTTAATTTAGTAATAGCATTTGTATGCTGAATTGGGGGATTCACAAAGACTATTTTGTCTATGAAGAACTCTATGTGTGTATTAAGCAGCCAGTTATTTACATGAGAAATTCTGTGACATAAGCATGCTTAACTACAGAAATGTAGACAATGCTCAGCATATGTGCCATATTATGTAATATTTATTCCCCTGGTACATACATATTCCAATGAAACAGAAGGATTCCAAGATATAATAGACTTATCTGAAGAATGCATTGGCTGTTTAAATCTGAGGTGGAAGACTGAAAGGTTAAACTATTCAAAGTACTGGAGTGTGGTTCTGACAGGGGCAAAAATATGATGACAGTTAGAGTCTGGGATCTCAGCTAGAAATGCTTATAGAAGGACTCTATACCATTCCTCTTCACTTCCTTCTTCACCCCCCAGGGTTTCTGTGCTTGTGTTTGAGATGAAGTAGGAATGTGAATTTTTGTTTTATTCCTGGGTGGAGGACTCCTGCAGAGGAAAAGGGAGAGAGGAAAGAAATATGCGTTGTTGCATCTGGTATCTGGATCCTTCCTTGCCTACCTATTACTACCACTGAATGCTGGCTATAGCTGGAGGACTTGGAGAGGAAGATACTTGTTTGCCATTTAATATAATGATGTTTTGGGCTTTTTTAGCTCTATTGTTCTTTTTTAATAAACAGGTTGTACTTCTAAGCTGGTCACCAGTCTTGAAGTTTAGAAAAATAAGTTTACCAAGAACCTGAGCTATGCAACTATTGTGTAGATTTTCATCTCCTGCCTAGCACGCTTGAGATTTAGCTTAGGGTATCCAACTTGAGCAGGTTCCCATAAAATAATTGAGATAGGGTCCAATCTGATCTCCCTCTAATCCAGTGAGCTATGAGGGCAGTGGTATGAAGCACTGTACCTGGCAGAAAGTTTCAGTGGTTCTCTTCTTGTTTTGCCCATAGTGGGTACTGGAAGAGCATGTAAAGAAGTCAAGGTCGCTGGTCAGCCTAAGCTTGTAGAGTACTGAGGTTTAAATATCAGGATTTAATACAGCCTTCTGTTACTTGTCAAAGCTCTCAGGTGGACAACCCTCAACCAACATATCCAGTAGTCAATAGCATGTATCTCTCTGAGAGTCCTTACTGTGCCACCAATTCTAAAAGTGTATAGACCACACGACTTAAAATAAGCTAGGTCTGCTGAAATCAACAGAATTCTTACATCAGTAGAAAACCTTGATTCTTCCCTTTATGTTAGAATGATATAGTAGTGAAGTATACTGCTCACTGTGGGTCAAATAATTCTCTGCAAATTGCTGAAAATGTTTAGAAGAGTAGTCTGTCATTATATCTTAGAGCATACTGCAAGGATACCTGGCACAAACCTTTTGCAAGGAGATGAGTAAAAGACATACTGTCCGGATATTTTCTGCCATTAATATACACACTGTGATCAGATACCATCATAATTGTTATTCATTATGGGATCATAAACCTTTATAGTGGAAGAGAGGGTAAATACTTTGGTCTGAAAGGTTAGCCAAAGGAAGACAAATTATTGCAACAGATGCATAAAGGTGAAAGAGGTGAGTAATTACATGAAATGTTGTGACAAGGAACCAAACTCTTACAATTATGTGTTTTGAGGCAAATGAGGTCTTGGTAGGATGATACACATTACACTAAATATTATGATTAATAGTGATAATGTTATTTTAATGTTTGTGGTTATCAAAGAGTGGAAGCAATAACTGGATCTAATTGATAGCAGCATCTGACTAACCTTTGACAATTACTTTTTTTAAATGTAAATTTTTAGACTGTGATTTTAAATGGTAGCAGTTGCTTGATAATTTATTTTAGAGGCTTACAAAAAAGTATAAACATAAAGTAGCATTCTATTATTGACCATATAGATGTGGCTGAAAGACATATGAATGGGGCAGATATTTTGCTGCCATCTGTTCCGTGTTAGAGGAAATGTCCAGTTCAGTGGAGCTGCTTCTTTGCATGTTGTAGGGTTGGAAATGCCATTTCAGCACTAAAAAGTCTGATTCATCAAGACTAAAACGTCACTTCCAGAAGTGCTGCTTAGTGGAGTGTGTATGTATGGAAATGATGTCCTAGTATAGAGAGGGTCCTGGGTTATGGGTGTTTTACGATCCACATATCTCTAATTCACCTTTTACTTTTGAAACATAACACATGTTCTAGCTGCACTGATATGGGTTCTTGCTTATTACAGTTAATGGATTATTCATCCTCTTTGTCCTTGACATAATCCTAAATATGTGCATAAAACTGAGATCATGTTGCCCATAAAAACCAATCAGCCCAGAGTTCTTCTGTAAGGTGTTGAACATTCACCCAGAGCAGATGGTAAAGATAATGTTTAATAAAGAGTTAGAGGATTAGTTGGAACAGAAATAAGCTAAGAGAAAGGGATAATTTCATTTCATATGAAACTCCATGACATTTCATGCACCCAAGGACTGATTAAAATTATGCCAAAAGCTGCTCTTTTTGGCCAGTTGTCCTAATACTGACCCTGCTTATGTTGTCAGCTGCTGTATCTGCATGTGTTATTTTACCACTTTGTGAATAACTCAAAAGAAAGCTCTTCTGATTCTCTTGTGGCTGGCAAAAGTAATTCTTAATTAAATAAGAACAGGAGAGGTGATAGGACTCTGATAAATGTGTTGAATATATTTAAGCAACTGATATCTCAACCGAGGTTTAGATGAAAGGTTTTATAGGTCATTTTAAACATAAATTAATTTAAAATGGTAGTTTTCATAATGTGTGGAGTTAAGCTTTGGATTACCTTGAATATTTAGATGCTGAATGAAAAACAGAGCAGGGGTAGTCCATAAAAAATTTTTAGTCTTATTTTAGGAAAATTTATTTTTGCCATCAGGAAAGGTAGTGGAATAACAAAACCTACAGATTTTACATATTGTGTAACATTTGTAATGAAGACCTAACTATCCTTTAATAAGGCTTAATCAAAGAAATTGAATAAAGCAAGTCAGAAGCAAATATTTTACAGTTAAGGTATTTCTGGGCCCATGGTTGTTCTCTGGTATAACTTTTACATTTTATAAATCAGAAGCTCTGACAAAGCATGTCAGGTATGGGTGTTGCAGAAGCAACGTAAGCTGAATCTACTGGTAAACTTGGTGTCCTTTGTTCTGAACACAAAATTTAAACCCTTTGAAGCTGTTCTTATAAATAAACACATGCTTAGGAGATGACATTTTAGAATAGTTGGTGGGAGACAGAAGACAAGGATTTCTTTCAGCAGTTATGGTACAAGAGTAGAACAGGATCAAAATCCAAACTGTTACCTTTCTTTACTGAGACTCAGTGGTTACTGAAGCATAAAAACAGATGTAAGCATCTCTGGACACATTCCAGCTGAAGCTTGAAGCTCTAATCAATCTTTAATAGTAGAACACTATTAGCTGTTTCTGTAATTCAGGAAGTTGAAAGTATTCTAGAATCAACATAATTGCTTTTGCACTGAAGTGGGCCAAAGCCGAAACCTTTGAAAGCCTCTTGAAGTTTGGTGGCTTGGATAATATTGCTACCTGTTAGTTCCAGAATTCAGCTGAAATCTTCTCAAAACATGCTCCACATTTTCTAGCCATCTCCTGCTCTTAGGACAGTGTTTGGCTGTCTTAAAGGCCCTAAAACTTTTTCTTCTGCTGCTGATTTTTCCTACCTTAACTTACGCTCCTTTTGTTTCTCCGATCAGTTACTTTTGAAGATGTTTCACAGGGCACTTCAACCAGGACACTTGATTTTAAATAGTCTGGATTAACATAAAATAGCAAGACACCGTTAGGAATGAACTGGAAATTAATGACACCTTAATTTCACTGGGAATAATTGCACTTATGACAAAAAAGCAAGTTTAGCTGATTCTTGTATTTGAAAATACTGATTGTTGTCAAATAGTTTACTATAAAACTATCTAGTAAAATTATTTCCAGATTTCCTTAGATTTGTTAAATATTTGTCCATACTTCATTGCAGCCATCTTTTGAAACCACAGTGGCAAGAATAAAGCTCAACAAGAAGTCTGTCAGCTGATACACAGTATCAAAATCAGATAACGCAGCTCAGCAAGAAGAGAGGGTCATATCGCACAGTTGAGATAGACATAGATAAGTCTAAAGCAAGTTATGGCTTTATCTCAGCTTAACATTGAACTAGATGCCCTTTCCAAGCCCCTTCACTCCCCCTTCCCGCCCCAGAATGTGCACTACAGCTATGCAGTAACAAGCAACTAGAATTAACAAAATTGGAGATGGGCGGAAAGAGGCCTTAGAAAACATGGCATTAAATTTATCATTAAGGATAGTTTTCATTCAGAACATGTTTTTTAAAATGTACATATAGAAATAAATATATTGACTAGCTGAATTTTGAAATGGAACAGGAGATTCAGGTATAAAAGGAATTTTTCTAGTTAGGACTTAATGTTAGTTGAATAATGATTGCACTAAAATGTATTGCAAATCAGAAAATTAACTTTTTTAAGCTCTTTTTCATGTTTTTCCATTTAAATAATATTCCCACCACCATAAACCCAAAACTTATGATAATTGAGGAGTGGGTAGGCATTTTAATTCTTTCCCAGATTGTGAATGATTAACATACAAGTAAATTCTTCTGGCACTCAGAATGTTGTTCGCCTGGTAAGTCCCTTCAGTTACTTTGCAGCCTGCCAGTTAGCGTGCTTACATCACCCTCAGATATTGCTTTTCTTTTTTCTATCTGCATAGAAAAAAACATTGTTTTGATTTCTTCTCCTTTGTTTTTCTTGACTAGGGCTTTTTCAAAAGTTTTCAGAAATCAAATGTGCACTAGTTCTTATTTGTTCCTATTTTATCTGTATGGGTTTCCTAACTTGCTTCCTCCAGCTCTAATCTCTCCTTTAATGGGTTCTCTGTGCTGCTTTTCTCACAAAGTGAACACTTTCTTCATTTTTGCATCTGAGTTACTCAGTTATACTTCATTAAGAGATTTCTGATTTTGGGAGCTTTGGAATAAGTGAGATCCTACCACTAAGTGTACTGCATTTTGGATGCATTTCACCTGTGCATAGTTATTGCTCTTGACTTGGATTAATAGAAAATCTTTTTTTTCTGCAAGGTTCTTACATTCAAATGCATAATTTCTTCTTTTGTTTTTAGATGCTTGTCCAAAGGAAGATTAAAGTTATGCTTGAATATCATGAGACACTGAGTTTTTTAAACAAAAACCCCACAAATTATTGATTGGCCCAGTGTAAGTCTCTTTGGAACATACCCTTGTGAAGACAATGACTGTGATGATGTGTGCTTTTCTGTAGCAATAGTTTTATTGGCAAATGTAATGTTTATGCTTCCTAGCTACATCAATGGGTTCTAATAAACAGATATCATGCAGCTACAGCAAACTATCTGATAATATTTCACATACTGTTTTTCCCAATAGGAAAGACATGCCAGTAGCAGGAATATTTGTTATTGCTTTTCATTACAAATACTCTTAATTTTTATCTCATTTTAGGCTAGGGGAACTCCAGAATTATACAGGATACCACACATGTCCAAAAATTAAACTACAGCTAAATTTTATCTCATTTTCTAACTTCTGAGGTTCCTGCTGAAGATTTACTTTAACTATCTTCCAGGATCTGATGGAAGTTCATACCAGAGACAGACCTCAGCCTGTAGCTGCAGTTCTATTTCCAAAAGAATATCCACAATGACTCAGTTCCTGCTGCTAGATTATTGCTGCACCTGTGACTTCTTAATTTAGCCACAGCTGGACTAGCTGGGACCTACTGGCTGCCAGTGGAGAGTGGCAGACTGCTTCAGGAACATTCACAGCTTCTCCATCACATGCTGTTGAACTGAAAAACAGCACTCAGGCAAGGGAAGGGTAGTGGCAAACTCAGGTCCTCTTTCCTCTTGTAGGAAAAAACCCTTACTCAGTTCATGTAGGAAATAACCCTTACTCAGTTTTATCTGAGTCAAAGCCATGCTGTAACACCCACTTTTCAGATAACCACCTAAATTTCTGCATACTTTGGAAAAATAATAGGCAAACTCCCTTCTTAATTTGGAAGAAGACCTCAGAGCCACCTGGAGGTAAACTATCATTTTTCATCACTTGTGGATTCTACTTTCTCCAGATAGGCAAAAAAAATCCTGGTGCAGAAGAGAAACTGGAAAAAAAACATTATAAAAAGAGATTTGGAAAGATTGTGTATTTTCTGCCCAGTAAATCATGGTTCTTTTAAAAAAAAAAAAAAAAGGTAACAGAAGGCGTCACCCTTCTGCTAAGTTCTTCCTTAGTTTTCCTCTTTTGGAAAACCATATAAAAGAGAAATGAATTATATGCTTTAAGGATGCCCTTTATTAGTATAATTAGACAAACAATTCTGCCTTCCTGCTTTCTTTTGAGACAGCACCTATCACCTTGTTTGGCTTGCCCATGCAAGTCACACTGTCTGAGCTGGCTGCCACATTGGGCAGTGAGAATGTGGAGAAGCTGGAAAGATTGGATCACCTCATTTTCTAGTAACATCCTGCCTTTCAACCTCCTTTCTTAAAGAAAATATAGAAATTGCTCCAGTTTTCCAGTGAAGAGTGACAAGATACAAAATATATTCCTTTTCCCCAGAGGTTAAATTAGTGAGTAGGAAGTGTTTTCTGATGCCCTACTTGTTTGTAATCACCAATTAAGGAAAATTAAATAAAACCTCCTGTTTAGTTTTGAACAACTCTGTCCCCTTATGAATGTGGGCAGATGTTTACATATGAAAATAAAACATATATTTCCAATACAAATAAATGCAAGTATAACACTTTTAATCTTTAGCAGGTATTTAGTGTGGTCCCAGATTTATTTGCTTTCCTCAGCTGTGCTCTTGTTGATACAATAGAGCTGTTTGTGACACTAAGTGTGGTGGATTTGATTTTGCTTGATTGACATTTCATGGCACTAAGATTTCACTCACTAAGAGTGAAAAATTATATTCTCAACAAAGCCTTCCTTGGTGGAGCTCTTGGAGACAACAATAAGACCTTCTCACGCTAAACAGAGCCTCTATAATGGCTGGGCCATTGCTTCATGGTTCTCTCTGAGTCTTTGTCACTCACCCTGTTTCCATCAGATGGTAAAAGTGTGATGGAAGAGTAAAAAATGCAAAGGAGAACCACAAATGCTACGTATTTCTTTTCTGTATATTTCATTGGCATTATTTAAACAGGTCACCTTACTTGGAAATCAAATTAAAAAGTGATTTGAATGGAGGATGGCAGGAATATGTATATCTATCATTGCTAATCTGGACAATGTAAAATATAAATTTCTAATTGTGAGGCATGGTGGAAGTTTGTAGAGATTGTCTTGTGAATCAATAACAATGAAACTTTGGATTAATGAGACTGAGAGCCTTGGATTACAAATGAAAGTAAGTGGGGGCAAACCAAGAGTTAATTTGTGGCAAGGTTGCTTAAGATCAAGAGTGCAGTCTGTCTTTTAACAGAATAGTATTTTTGTTACAGGGGCACAGTTTGGTGATACCAACACGTGGCAATGCCATGCAGAGGGAAGATAAATTTAGATTGAACGATTTCTCAGTTAAACAGGGACCAACAGGGAGTTTATAATAAAACAATTTACACTCAGTTTGGAATATGACAATGGCAATTTCTCTTGTGCTGAAAACAAACCATTATGGATGTATGTTTGTGACCCAGCAGGAAGTTTTCTAATACAGACTCTTTCCACATCTATTCAGTAGCAGATGTAATTTGTCCAACTTCTCTAGCAGTATATAATATCATGTATTATTATTACTGTCACATTTTCCTATGATGCTAAAATTCTGGTGGAAAATATAGATTCCTTTGGAATCCCCCAGAAGTGACATATGTCCTTCAGCCTTGAAGTTTACCTCTTAATAAATTAGAGGTTTAAATTCACTCATCTGCTTTTAGATTTCGTTAAAAATATTTGTGGTGTAATCTCTGATTCTAAAAAATGTATCAGGTAACATGTATGATAACAATTTTTCATTCACATACTATAATGTAAATCAGGAGAGGTTCCTTTGCCAGTGCAGTAAATCAGGGTGAAAGAACTGACTTCCTTTTTGCAGGAAATTTTAGTTGCATTTAAAATGCCTGATACTAGAAGTACTGATATTACTTGTGTTTTATTTTAGCTGTGTCAGCAGGAAGAAAGGATGTCAGTATTCCTAATCTAAAGTCTGAGGTCCCAAGTTTCTGTCTTCTTCAGTATGGATCCAACAAAATCCCATATAAGAGTGGTACAGTCAGTGTAGTGCAAGGATGGAGAACTGCTTCTTAAACCACCTGAACTCTCAGGTGATATTCAGGACCACTTCTGGTTAGACGGAATTATCATTGCTCCCTATCTTCAGGCAGAGACGTTTCTAAGACTTCCTTGCTGAATAAGATGATACTAACACAGCTGATTCTGTACTAGAGAAACAGCTGGTATCTATAAGTACAGGATCTTGAAGAGTTGCTCATCTAAAAAAAGCCTTGGTTCTTCAGTATAGGTGTGCACCATTGCTTTTATGGGAGAAAGGATAGCAGAAATTAATTGGAAAGTATTGATAATTGCACTAAAATTTCTGTGCAGGCCCAATGGGAACACATTCTTAGATTCTCTTAGTGAAAGTTTTATACAGACTTTAAAAATATTTTCCCCTTTAGAAGAACAGAGCCCAATTTCTTCAGTTCTTTCCTTCCTATTTTGTTTTTACTTCAGAGCAAATATTCAAGGAAAAGAAAGTGCTGGTTCCACTTCTATAATGGCAGTAGTCTCCTCTGGTTCATCATGGGAAACTGGTTTTGTAGTGGTGGAGAAATATCTAGGACCGGATTAGTAATTCTGTGCTTCTTCATTTTATTTTGTGATTAATTTTCCACAGGTGTAGCTGAGGGAGGAGAAAGTCTAAAACAATAAAATGCAAGGATCTGTAATTAGATGATACTGTTAATGGGAGGAAGAATAGGACACAGCCAGAAAGCTTGGAATACCATCATTCAGCTGTGAAGCTGAATGATTGCCAAACACATAAGTAAATGACAATGTTCTTTGTAATTTTAAAATCTTAAAATATCAGTTTGATCACTAGATATTGCTAAATATAAAAGTGAATTAAAACATAATTTGCAGATATATAAAATTGTCAAACTTTAACTTATCCAATTGATATTTAAGAATATATAGAGAAGTGTTTGCAGATACAAGCGATGCAAATCATCAGGCTAAAACAAAGGTTGCTTAGATCAGTCCGATTATTAATATTTGATACAATCTTTCTGAACCCAGACTACCCCTGGGTAGGCAGAAATGAAGACGACTGTATTCAGCTCTCCAGGAAAGAAATTCTTCACCTGTCTTTGGATCCAGTGTAACTGAAGTGCCTGTGCTTACGCTCTTCTAGGCATATGAAACCATGCTTACTTTGCAGTATGTATTAGGTTATTTTGTTGTGTAGGAGAAAGGGTAATGAGAAAATTATCAACTTTCTCAACTGAGTCAGTAGACTTGGCAAGAAGGGAACATGTTTCTTCCTTGCATAGTGATCTGTGAGGTCCTGAGGATCACTGCAGCTCTGTGTCACCATGTCTGTGGGAGTTTCAAGGGCATTGAGGGGGCAGATGAAAACTCAGTTTTTTAATGTCACAATGAACCTGCAGTTCTATGAGTAAGATTTAACAAGGGAGACACTTTCTGTCACATGGCACTGCCTTGGAATCTATTTAGAAACACCTTCTAGCCATCCATAACTGAAGAAAATTTTTTGAAATGTCTGTGTATTACATATTTACACTTCCTAATGTGAGAGAGAATTTCACTGAATGTAGGAAACTTTCAAGCCTTTGTGGCACTTCTGTTTGTCAGAGGCAATTCTGTTGCATCTGAAGACTTGTTCATTAGGAGGGTACAATTTATCATTAAAGACTGACCAGGCTGGCTAGCAGTAAAAGGAGTCCAGTGGATACAGTGGCCTTTTCCACTATCAGAGTCAAGCAAAATGATCTAGTATAACTGATGCAGGCTTGCAGATTTGTGTAATTTTGTCAGATACTGGCTATCACATAATAAGAATAAGATGCTTTGAACAGATTGCATTGCTGGAGAAATCAGACACCTTTCCTTGCAGGCTCAAACTTTCAAAATATTCCACTCTTCAATTGTAAAATCCCAGGCTTCTAGAAACAAATTACTAAATACCTCTCCTAGTAGTTCGTTATAGTAGGTATTTTTTTTCTTTGTGTGTGAGTCACTGTAGAGCAGTATCTTGCCCATACTCCAAGCTGGTTGACAATGGGCTGGCTGATCTGGTGGTGAGCTTGTATCATACTCAAATATAGCAACATCTTGATGATATTATGATGATTACCACTTTGCAATTGGTATGTCTTAACTCAGCACAGGAACATAACATTCCTAATGAGATATAGCAATAATTTGCCTGTCACAAAATTATCTTTTCCCTCCTTAGTGACAGTGTGTTACCATTACAAACATAAGTCCCCATCGACTAAAGCACTAATGAATAAAGGTCTAGAATTATCATATTAGCGACTTATGCCATTTGAAAAAGTGCAGAACTTGATCTGGATCAAAACTGTTCACATAGTGCATAAATCCTGGAGTTAGTTAAGGCAGTGAGGATATTGGTTCTCTTTTTTGCCTGGCCCACAGGAGCCATTGAACTATTCAGGAAATAGCTGGGGCAGATGAAGAGGAAGACTAGAAGAGTTAGGCATTGCAGTCTTACATTAAGTTTTCATAAGCAATTCCTCTTGGAAACTCTGAGCCATCGTTCATGTAAGGCTCGGTTTTGTTCATGTAAGGCTCATTGTTCAGGTAAGGCTCCCTCCCTAGGCTCTGAGCCCATAAATTTCTGTGCGATTAATTTTAAGCACGTGATTGTATGGACTTCAGTAGGGCTACTTAAGCCTGAAGTTAGGCACATGTGTAAGCATTTTCAAATCAGAACTGTAGGAGAGATTCCCATTTATTTTGATGGGAATTTTGCCTGAATGCAGATTGAGCCCATGTGTCACTCAGAATGAGCCATGTGTCATTCTTTGACACTCCAGTTGGACTGTCATAAATAGGGAGAAGTTAATTCCATGAAATAGATGTCTATTGCAAGTTATTCTGTACTCATCAGAGGAAAACTTGTTTTCTTACTGCTGAATTTCCTTAGTGTTGTAGGTTTATGTTTACTTCATAATACATGTAGTAGCTGATGTATAGTTTAATGTCAATATTATCTAAAGACTCTACTGTTGCTTTTGTATTATTTCGGTTACTATGAGTGTGATTGAAGAGATGGTACAAATCTTCAAAATACACATTTTATGGGCAGTGATATGCATCGCTTTGTGAATTGTTTTATAACCGTTGTATCATTTTTAAAAGTACTGTATTTCTTCACTGTGTTGTGAGTTTTGGTCATTTTCTTACAAAATCAACGAGGATGACTTTGAATACTTGAATAGGGTGAAGCTATTCACTTTTCAGAGATTTAGAATTGTGGTTGAATCATGCATATGGTCAAAATCTAATGACATTATGTAACTCAAACCCCCAAAATTTTGAGGACAGTTTTTAATAAATATTTTAAGATTAAGATTACTATTTTAACATAATGTCACACCTCCTGCATATTGATTTGCAGGATCTAATGGAGACCTGGGCTTTAGAGGATTGTATTAATTTGTAGTAATACTGTGCTTATTGACATGAACTTAGATCCTGCAGCCTTTGTTTGAATAAAACTGGTTTTTGAAATGAAAGAGAATCTTAAGGTGTAAAATTTGATTATATTTTGTGAATGACGCACAAGAGTGAGTGAACACTCTTCAGCAGTGCAATGTCTTCACACAGATAGAGGGCAGGGATTGAGGTCGATACAGGACTGTCATGTCCCGCTCCAGCGAGGGGGACAAGTGACTCAGATTCGCAAATCCCCAATTGGAGCGGACAACAAGTCTCCAAGTTCAAGCATTTATTAACTACCTACAATGCACTAATTGAACACATGATATACTGGCTAAGTACAGAGCAAGCTGTGGCAAGCAATATAATATGCTTTACATTTCTTAACAGAAAAAAGGAAAAGAGGGAGATAGAGGGAATGGGGGAGTACAGATCACCGGTCTGGGTTCCTGCGCTGCTCCTGCTGGCGAGGATTCCAGGAGGCAGCTATCTTCTTCGCTGGCATCCGTCGTCTTTGCTTCACTGCTCTCTCCAGACAGCCGGGGGG
>NW_020799109.1:17331777-17342875 GCF_003259725.1 Athene cunicularia | reverse complement strand
TTAGCATATTGAGGGGTGTCAACTTTAATATGCATTTCGTGGATAATGAAGCAAAGTTCATTCACCGGACACATGGCCCGTGAAATTTGCCCAGGTGCCCCAGAGAAGAGCTGTCCTGTCTCCACAGGGCTCTCTCCCCCAGATACATCGGGCAGCCTTATCAGCTTTGGCCTCCACAGATAGCACCCTGTGACTCGTGGTTTTGTCTTGGGAGTGTTTGAGGCAAATCTTCAATCAGCCTCAACTTTTGCTTTCCCAGGCTGTTTGTCTTAGTTTTTCACAGGCCTGGTTGCTTGGCTCTCACAAGGACTTTGTGACACACTGGAGCCAATACACTGGAGTTCCAGTGTGGACTTAAACTACAGGACTGGGTATGATTTCACTGGTAAAATGTTCCCCACGTATTTCCTCCCTGAATACAGAAACTGATCTGAGTCTGGGTTTGAGCAGGTATATGTGTGGGACACATGCTCACTCCAGCTATATCCTATCTCTAATTACAGGGAGTGCAATGTATTACATTGCTTTAAGAAACACTTCAGTTTCAGAAAATGATGAACTGGCTTTAGCTCCACAAGTACTACCCCAGTATGTTGCTTTTTAAAAACTAGAAATATTTAAGAGGTTCATGCGGCTGGCAGTAGGCTGGCATGTTGGCTCTGCTCTGTAGCAGCAGAATGCAAGGTCAAGCATGCAAACAGGAGTGATGAGATGATGCCAAGTACAAATCCATATGAAAGGCTGGGGAAATAGCACAATGTGAAATATCTGTGGTGGTTGATAGGAAGTCTTGATTAGGATTTTATTTCCCCCCTCCCCCCCCCATTTACATGCTAACATTAAATGCATTTGGTGGGATAGAACGGAGTCTTAGATGGCTCATGAACACTTTTCAGTATATAACAAAATACTACAGTCTTGTATATGTCAGATTCTCTTCCACTTGTTTTAGTACTGGTTCCCTATTAGTAACTTCACACAGGACAGCTTACAGCAGTCATAACTGCTGGACAGCACTAAAATAGAATAGGTTCAACTGATGACATGGAAGTGAAAAACTGTATTTATCTGTGTCTTGACCCTCCGGCAGCAGAGTTTATCCAGGATTATTTTTCTTTTTTACCAAAGGCATTAAAATCACTTGAATAATTCTGATGTAAACTAAGTTTGGATCATTCTTATTCTAACACATCATCAGCCAGAGTAATGTGATCAAAAATGTCATTAGTTGCTTTGGCTGGGAAGATTAAGACAGTACTTGTTAAAGCGATTGCAAAACCTCTGATATGGATGAGAAAAAGAAAACCTATTCCGTTTTTACTGAAATATGCAGAGAATCTTTAAACTGCTCAAGCAAGGCTATATTCCAGAATGCCAAAATGGTACGTTATTAATTTTGAGCAAATATATACAAATAAAAGTACACAGAAGGTAAGTAATATAGAGCAGATACAAAGTATTTCTTTAGTAATAATACTTGAATATTTCCTGTTACACAACCATATTTGTATTTGCTTTGTAAGCAAACCGTTTTCTTTTGAAATAAAATCACGACTCATACTTGACATAATTTCTGTTATAATAAGATGAAAATGCATTTAAAATGCTACATGGAAATAATTCCTTTATACCAGAAGGTGGACTTAATAACAGTTGGAGAAACTGAGGAAGAAAAATTAAATGGAAAACTGAACCACTGAACCTAAAGTTCTCTGTATTTGGATACTTAGTCTTTTGCTTCTGATACCACAAGTGTGTTGACTCAACCCACAAACTAGTAGCTAGCATGTAGAAATAAACCATCTCTGAAGTATGTAACATTTGTGCCATAAGCATAAATGTCAGAGATAATTAGCAAAACTGGTGCAGCGAAAATTTTACATCTGTGAAAGCTGAGAGAATTTAATCTTTTAATGATGTAATGATGTACACTTAAAGTTCCTGTGAGTTTGAAAGTATTGAAATATCTATTGAGAAGTTCTTTTATGTACTCCGTGCACTACCCGCGCAGCAGCACACTGTCATTTTAGAGCAATTGCCCAGCAAACTTTAAAAATGCTGTCACAAAAAATTGCTAAAACAGAGGTAGCTCTTTAATTTGTCTGCCACTTTTTCTGTCACTCTTACTGCACTTTATGTTGAGTGGAAGGTTTAACTGTCACATCTGAAGTTCTTCCACATATTTCTAGAGGTTGGGTTGAGGCCACGTTGCCATTTTATCCTACAATGTTAAGGGAAGTTTTAAATAAAAATATTTTATTCACACTTCTTTTACTTGTACACTTTAATATAGAGGATTGGAAATTATTCCTTCTATAGTTGGGGAAGCTATTTAAGATTTGCAAAATAGAGTGAGTTTTACTAGAGATGATGATTTGTCCAAATCATAGGAGTATGTGTATGTGGGTATATATGTGTGTGTATATATGTATATGTATTTTCCTTACTTGTGTATATATATAAAAAAAATAAAGCTGCTTAAGACTGGGCAGTAGTGATGTTCTCTTCAGGTACAGGTTCATCCTGTGAAAATTTTCTGTTTATACATGGTGAAAAGGCTTCAGTGGGAAGTTTGAGAACTGCTTGCCTCAGACTTCTAAGTGGCCAGCACAGTCAGCTGGGATATGAGAGAATGCTAAAGGAAGAACTAGAACATGCTTGTGTGCACTGTATTTTTATAGTGGTTACTGGTTTATCCAGGTATGAAATAGTAAAGCATTTGAAAGCTTTGAATTTTTAAGAGATGGGAAAACTTTTCTTCAGGTGTAGGTCCAGGAAGTTTCTGGCAAATTAGCTACTCTTGTGTGATGCTGACGGCAGGAAGGCAAAAACATAATTCAGTTTTTTGTACCTCTCTTCTAAAAGGCTTTATTATCTGCTTGCTTTTTTAATGGAGTTTCCCAAGCCATAAAATTCCTTGTTATCATTCTCCCAGGGCAGAGTAGAGGTATAAGGCAGCTATGTCAGTCAGCTACTTCTGTGCCAAGAAATGGGAAAGAGTTGCTTTTAAGGCCATAGGGTAGTTGTGCAGGCATCAGACTTCCATAAGGTTAGTATTGGTCTTCATTGGTTATCCTGAGATCATGAGCAAAGAGTAGGAGGAAATGTCTGGGTCTGTTACCCTTCTTAGAAAGGGAACTAAACTATGGCACATATTGCTGACTCTACAATTGAAATTGAGTGTAAAATTCTGAATTACAACAACTTGACCGGCTAACTGCTCTTACTGCTAGAAAATGGATTCTGCTGTTTGAATCCCATCACAACTGGAAACTCCATTAGGAGGAGACAGCTGAAGTTCGTTATCACATGGATTATTTTTGTTTTCTCATTCCTTAAACATAATTTTCATATTTAGCTTTCAGACTTTCTGAGGGTAAAATGGGAAAGAAAAAAATACCGATTACTTTTAGATTTCAATGAAACAAAAATTGCAACTTGGTTTTTACCCTCATTTAATTATCTCAAGAGAAGAGGTACAAAAGTAAAATTATCAAGAGCCAAGTATGATATATACATTTAAATGATGGAAGAAAAACTTCTTTTAACATACAGAGTTACAATTTGCACATCTGACTGTAGGGGGAGTGAATATTCATAATAGGAGAAATTTCACAATATGAAATGACATTAGTAGTTACTGACAATCTTCAGATATCAAAGAATGAGCACTGGCACATTAATAAGGAACTTAAAAGCAGTTCCACAGTCTAACATCTTAGTAACTATAAAACTACAACTTATACGTTAGTCGTATTTTTGAACTCCAAACTATCTTATAAAATTTAGCTAGAACACATTTTTCTTGATACAAATGAGTATATTAATTTCCATAAGATATTATCTCTTACCATATATTTAATTCAGATTCTCTTTCTACTCCCACTAAAATAATTGCTTACAATATACTGACTTGATTTTATATAGTTAATTAGAGCAGTGCATGGGAAAAAATAGGTTTGCAGGTAATACTGAAATTAAATATGTTAATATGCACCTCAGTGCACACATTTTGTATGAGCTTTAATTTGCTATATAAATTATAGTTCTGCGTTTATAAAATGCCCTTGAAAAAATGTCCTATTTTTTGAATACTAATACCATAGGGAAACAAATATACAAAGCTTTTTGCTATAGGCTATATTTGCATAAATTAAGGCAAATAGTCAGTCTGAATATCCAACTGAAATACTTTTAAAAGATATTCCACATATAATCGATAGGACTTTATGTATTTAAGATTTACGTTTAGTTACAATATAGCAGCCTTTCACGATAGGCAAGTACATTTTGAACAATGATGCATAAATAGTATAATGAATAGGCTGTGGTTTATCAGCTAGAGCACTGAACAAATAATTCAAAAGGCTCTGAACTCATTTCTGTATGAGCTAGTAACAAATATCTCCAGCACTGGTCTGATTTACAGGTTTATTCTAGAAAAAGCTCGTCTGGCTCTCTCACTGTAGCTTCCCAGTGCAGTGTATGTATTTTGTGACATGACTGCAGTGACATGTGCAATTCCTCACATAGGTTCTGGTAACCTCAGCTAAAAGCCTAGTAACTTCAGCTTTTTCAAAATATCCTCACTGTTTAGAAAACTCTCCTTCTATGTGAATTCAGTTAAGAATCACTAATGATGTGGAGGAGGCAATTACAAAATCTGCGATGCAGAGTATGTCCCAAATTCTACTCACAGTTTGTTATTAAGAAGGACAGAGGGATATGCATGACCTATAATACACTTTTATGCTTCTTTCATAGCAAGGGTGGTCAAAACCTTCTCTTCTGTTTAGACAAATGGCAGTAAATCCAGTATTGGGATCAAATCCTTAAATGTGTACAAGAACCTAAATCCTTTCCATTTCTGGCTTAGGAATGGTAGCTCTACTGGAGGAATGCAGCCATGTGTGTGGAATGCATAGGAAACATTGTATGGCGTTCAAAATGCATTGCTGATAATGTTTATTTTGAAAGAACATCTGATACAGTAGCTCTGTATCAGTAATTAAGATCTTGTATGCTCTTGACAGAAGAAAGTATCACTGGTCAGAAAGTTTTTGATGAGTCTATGACTTAGACATTTAATAGTGTTAGAATATTAACATTTGGGCCATATGTTATAGCTTCCTTTACCATCTTAACAGGCAGCAGTATGCTCTGAGTCTTCCCACTAGCTTCACAGTAGAACAGAAAACTCAGAGTTAATTTAACCTTCAGACTGTCAAAGTAAAATAAACAGTTTTTAAAATGAAAATAGCTAGTCTGGAATAGTTCACAGTGAAGAACTTCATTTTTTATTCATTCTCTTCATACAAGGTGAAGATCCTGCAAGTGAATGTCTAATATTGTCCCTCTGAGGGAGTGTCACTGAAAGTGCTACCTAGAATTAATGGTTTGATGATGCTGAACAAGCTAGAGAAAATTGTTCAAGAATTTTTTGTAGTGACAGGACTATTTTTGGGTAAAGATTTCCCCTCTGGATTTTTCTTAATTCTGTATAATGCTGTTAGTACAATTAAATAGTGAGTTTAACTTTTTGGCAAAATAACCCTTCAGCAACAACTTTCCAATAAGATTATTTTAATTGCCCATTGATACTTGCAGTTATATGTAAGTTGGTATAATGTGACAATAAATCCCCTCCTTTACTAGAAGAAGAAAGCACATTGTATAACCAAATGTCACTGGCTATGACTAATACATGACAGCACGAACCAAGGCCCTATTTATGAGAATTGGTAGAAATACAATCTCTAGTGATACTTTCACCAATCTTTAAGCCATGGTCAGAAGTTTGTGACACCTTTTTACCTTTGTTCTCCATTCCTAACCTAGTAAAAGCTACAGAGTAGCAAATAAAAAAGGAACATTTAAAATATGAAAATTCCAACAAAACTCAAGTTAAATAATGTAATGGTATAAGGTTTGAAGAGAAATCACCCACAGGAAGAAATCTGTCCCAAAAGTATGATAGGAGTCCTGTTGGCCAGTCAATTTTTAATTTTTCTTTTTTAGAAATATGGCAGAACAGTTAGCTGAAGTGTATGGTCTTTAGGGCCAGTTAGCATGGAAGGCCATCATATACAATTTCGAGATGCAGTGAACATAAACAGTTGGAGTTGTCAAAGAATGCTTGTTTCCTAGCAATTACATTGACAAGGTAATGGTGACTATAGAGGGAAACATGGCAGCTAAAAGATAAAGTACCAAAGGTCTAACACAACTCCCCAGATTGACTTAGCCTCTGAAGACATGGCCAGATTTACTCAGTGGCTCTGCGGTTAAAATCCACAAGATCCATTTAGGGGCTTTAGAAATCAGGGGAGAAGGAAGAACGAGCCTTAGTAATTTCCTCCTGTTGCAATGAGAGTTCATCCAATCTATTAGTTTATTTGTACTAAGAGCATTGTTACTGCTTCTGCCAGAAAACTATTGGCTAAGATCAAGTGAATCTTAAAATGGAAGAATTTCCTGCAAGAATTGCTAAATCCTATAAGTCTTTCTTTGTATTGCTGAGGGACAAACCAAGGATGTGCTGGATGGAGTCTATGTAAATGCAATACCAGAATGTTTGGTTGAACAGAAGAACATGGAATACACAGGCATAAGAATCAGAAGGGGGGGAGAAGGAGAAAGGAAGGAAAGAAAAAATAGGCATTAATAAAAGCTGTTCCTGCCTTTTTAGATCACAGGTTTATCCAGATACCACACCAGCCTCAGCATCTCTGAATTAGTGTTTCATTGAGGTGAGAGCTTAACTAATTAATTTTTAAACAATATTTTGGATGGAAAGGCAAGTAATTAAAACCACAGTTGTTCATGTTTAAAGATGAAAAATACCTGTACTAAAACATGTTGAGAATAGCACTCTAGAATCTTTTTTTTCTGACTAAGATTGCTTAGGGCATTAAAAACAATCAGAACACTTGCATCTGATACAGGGGCCTTTTAATTAATTAGTCAACAAAGGTCAGGTCTTGAGTCAATGCATAAGAATCATTGGACTGGACCGGACTAAATCAAATTATTCCCAATCCCACTATCAAAGATTTTTTGATAATGACTTCTAACAGTAACAATGATAGAGCTCAAACAGAGGAGGAAATAGAAGATGATTCTTCAAAATAAAATCAGTTTTATATCAACACATATTTTTTGAAAACTGCAAGTACCATTTCTTAATCAAACACCTGCTTTTTAATTTTTAAAATCTGTGGCTACTATCCCATTCAACTTTTCCATTTGCTCTGATTGTAAAGGGTATTATTGAAGCCTGTTGACATAGTTTTCAACTTTCCACATTACAAGGAATGTCACTGCATTTAGCCCCTAATACATTCTTGTTTCATGCACATTGACACTCACTCACTATTACTATTGAACATATTTTACAAAAAATAATGACTCATGGTACTGAGGCTATAGAAGTAATTCTGAATCTGTCACACACTGCATCCTAGTTTTAGGCCTTGGCTGTAAGAGAGGTCTGCCTGGCAGTGAGGAAAGACAGAATGGAGATTCTTGCCTTTAATGCACTAATTAATTTGACCTTTTTTTCCCTACAAATTGGCATGGCAATCTGCCTTTCCTTCAGAAGTTCACACTAGTGCTCTTCCACCTTGAAGGTTCACATGGATTAATTTTTTTTTGGTGTCCCCTGTTTTTGAAAAATACTCTAAACCCCTAAGTTTTACAGTTTTTAAAAATGTGGGAAATACATTAGTTAAAAAAAAAAAAGAAAAAGTAAATATTTAAAAAAACCCTAACAAAACAAACCCTGAAGTAATTATGCTGAGTACTGTCAATATGATGAGATACAATCAAATTCTTCAGCTGTGGCTGTGCTACTGAAACTCTGGAGTGGATAATGTTTGAATCACCAACATGTAGTACTATGGTTTAACTGCTAGCAAATGTATATTTTTAATATCAAAGTTTTGCTATATAAGCATAAGAAAATTTTGCAAGCCATCAAACTTCATTTTTTATTACAATTGTTAAGTTAAAAATGATTGAACTAAACTTTTCCCAAAACTGTTCTAAAAAAAAAAAAAAAATTACATTCCTGGTTGAGTCCTTACATGCCAAGTTATAACCTGATATCAAACTGTAAATATTTAGCTATTAAGAATTCCAGTAAATCCTCCTTATGACTCTTGGATTGAACCATGAAATGTTTAAAAAATTTCCTTTTGATTTTGGTTCTCCATATTTCCATGATTACGACAAGTGATATTACCTGTATGTTTGGATTCTGTGCAAAGTAGAATTGTACTAGCTTTGTTCAGTGGAATGATTATTTTTTCCCAAATATTTTATTGTGAAACTACAATTAATTCCCATGTAATCACACATTGCAACCTAACTGTGCAGTAGAGGTATTTGACAATACATTTTATCAGAAAATGGCAATCATTGATGAAAAAGTATTGAATATGCCTGGTTTGAATATTTTTCTGTAGGAAAAATAATTTCTAGGCTGGAAAGGATGGAGACTTGTGCCAGCCACAGAGAAATGCAGGTTTCTGTCCTGGGAAATGTAGGTTCAAGTATCAGCTCTGATGACTGTTTGTGTAAAAAATCCTCAACAAATTTCCCTTTCAGAATCACCATTGACCTTTGGGATATGTTTTTTGGCATAACTGTTGATGTTAAGAGCTGAAACCTCAGCTCCTAAATGGCTCCAACTGTAAGTTAGAACGGGGATGGAAATATATTTTTGCTTGGCATCTAGGACACATATTTAAATCCTCCTTTGTAGTTGTTCCATATGCTGTGTGAATGCTCAGAGCACTTGGTGTTGACTCAAGGTGCCTGTTGCCTCTTTCTTCCTTTTCATATTATCTTTCAGGGCAGTCATCTCATAATCAATTCTATGACTAAACTGCAACTGTAACATCCTTCACAGTGTAACTCTTGTTCTGTTCTTTCCTAGATCTCCATTTTGAATTTAACAATGCATATTCTGCAAATGACAGCAACCATCTATGTCTTGTCAGCATTGTGGTCCTTTCATTATTTCCCCTCTCACACAGCACGCATCATGTCCTTTTGTTGACTCGGAATTTCATCAAGTTGAGAATAGAAATAAGCTCAACCGGAACCCTTCCATCTGCCACTTTGACTCAAGTCTAAATGTAATTCAAGTTGTGAGTGACCATAAGATCCATTTTAAGCTCACATATAACCCAACTCATTATAATAGCTGCCTTTCACCCCAAATATATCACTTCTATCAGTAATCAAATCCAAATTTCCATTCATATTTTTTTTTTTAATAAAAAAAGAAGTCTCCTTTACTAATGGCATCTTTGACTCCTAGGTTTACAAACCCATTGGACTGAGGATCCTTAGCCCTGTGCCATAGTTTTTGTACTGTTTAGCAGGAAGAATCTTGGTTGATATAAAACTGGTTTATATGCCTCAGTACTCCCTTTGGCTCTTGGCTGATTTGTACTTATGGCCAGAGGAGGATCCTCCTCCTTGGAGGAGCCAAAAGGGGGATCCTTAGGTTCAATGACAAAGTTGCTGAATTTGTAGCGGTTCAAAGACTGTCCTTGGAACTGAATTATTCCTCAAGTATTAGAAAAAATAAAAGAAGATGTGATTAAAAGCTATCCTTCTAGCTGCACAATATGGATTTGCATTCTGCATAGTGGGATCTGTTCTGTTTCACTAATATAACAATCCCCTACATGCCTAATAAAACAATCACACCTTCTTTTTTGCCATCCAGGTCTGCTGGTATTGTAAGCTTGGTGATTGCCCTCCTTGTCAAACTCATGAAAAACCTGCTTATTCTAGGTTGAATGGCTTAATTGCTTTTGTATGTTGTGAATGCAATTTGCCCATGATATGTTTGTATGAATTACATCAAAGTGTATTGCATGTTTATAAAGTTCTGTACATAGATGTAATGACTAGATTTAAACACTTGTTCAGTGCGAAAGGAAAGATGAAGGGGATATATCTGCACAAAGGGCAGACTAGTCTTCTCCTTTATGTATAAAGGAGATGGTGGTTTATGACTTAAAGCTCACCAAATTAAATAGATGGAACTGCAGCTTGCAAATAACCATAAGCAAGAGAAAATAATGTGGTCTTTTTGGTTTTCACTAGACTGCTATAAAAGGCTTTCCTTTGGTGTGTGTAGTATTGAAGTTTCCATTCTGAAAAAAAAATACATGGCCTTTACTTCACACAAATTATAGTTAAGGTGGATCCAGAATTTGAGCAAAATAACACAATTAAAATAGAGGGTATCTTGAATTTTGGTTATAAATCACATAAATATAGTATACTGTGAAAAGTACTCATTCACTGCAATTGTTCAGTTCTCTGTGAGATCACGTGTTTGAGGTAACAGAATAAATCTACAGATTAACAGTCTGGGGCTTGATCCTATAAATATTTCTGTAAGTAATCCCAGTTAAGTTATTTCTTCCTAAATGATTATTTCTAAATGCTTTAAAAAATTGTAGTGGCTGTATTACTTTTTGGAATACTTTCCCATTTCCAATGCATAGTGTCCACTGCCAGCCTACGCATCAGCTTCAGGAAGCAGCATAACTGGCTTCTCCTATCTTTTTTTTCAGTCTGTGAAAAATTCCAGTCTTACTGTAAAAAGCACTAATTAATGTCCGTGAAATCTGCAGGGTTGCACCCTTGTGGGAGTAGCTAAATCAGGGTACTCTGAGTATTCAGTTTGGAAGTACTAGACTATGGCTGCCATCATCTGCGCCAGTTTGCCTCAGCCGTGCATACCGGTGGCCTTTACTCTTCACCTGCAGAGCAGAGGCTGGCTGGTGACTCTGTCCCGAGGCAGAGCCTGCAGGGGCTCCCTCAGTGCGAAGGAGAGAAGGTGTCACGTACGGCCGGCCTTAGTCTTACCAGTCCCGGAGGGACGGTGCAGCTGGCAGGCTCAGCAGAAGCCCCAAGCGCACCACTGCCCCAGCTGGGCCTTCGCCAGCTTCGGAGGCCCTCCCAGGCCACTGCCCTGGGCGCTTCCGCAGCGCATTTTCCGGGAGGGGGCCTGCGCTGGCGGGAAGGGGAAGGGGGCCGACCCGGACGCCGCTGGCTCCGGGCAGCACGGAGG
>NW_020799109.1:17268493-17331727 GCF_003259725.1 Athene cunicularia | reverse complement strand
GGGCGGGCTGCCGCCTGCTGCCGGCCGCGGCGCGGGTAATCACGCGTCCCCCGCTCGCTGCTGATTTGCAAGAGCAGATTAATCAGAGCGCGCGGCTTGATGAAATTTGCTGTTATTGTGCCCATTTTTAGCAACATCTTTTATTATCTTCATTATTCATTTACAGGGGACCGGCATCAATTATGCAAATGAGTTCACAGACTTTGCAGATTACTTCATTTGCCGCTATTGTTTGTGGAAATTTAATTATTAAATATTATTAAGCTTGCGTTTTCTTCAATTTTCCGAGGCTTAGTTTCATTTGATTTTTCCTCCAGCTGCTCTCGTTTCCTTTCAGTGCCAAAACAGCTCCTCATCAAAGCGGCTCTGGCATGTGAAGACCAAATAAAATCTCCTCAATTTAATAATTTTGATGTTAGTCCCTTGTTCTCAGCTGCTTGCTCAAAGCAATGCAGAGAGAAACGCAGAGCACATTCAATTTAATGAGCAGAAATTGAATTCAAGTTTGTTCGGAATTGACTTCAATTAAGCAGAGTCTTAATGATAAATTAATCTCTTTTCTTTATTCCCTAGAATTTGTTTTTCAAAGTAGGAAATTGGACTACATTGAAAGACCAAATAAAGAATACCAATTTTAACTAGATTATGGAACCGATAGCAAAATTTAATTCTTTATAGTAACGTACTTGGACAAATAGCATTCACTCTATGGCATGTATTATAATTTATATTCATTGTTACCACTCACACTTTCATGGCATGGATAAAATGGCAGTTGAATTAAATATGGGCTTGTAATAGACTTCAGAGTTTTAATCTTTATTAAGAAACTCTAATTGAATGCATAATTAGCTTTTCAGGGTCTAGGAAACTAGGTTTAATATCTATGTGGGCTGAAAACATAGATCAGGCATTTTTTTAACAGCATTTTTTATGAGTTTATTTTTTAGGACGAATTATCTTGTAACATGGCTTGTATAAAAAGCCACATTTTAATTTCACTACAAGAAGCTATGTGTGGAAGAGCAATAACAAGCTTTTTTGCGCACCTTTGAATGCCCAAAGACAGTAGTTCTTACTTTTTGGGTCAATGCTGGGAAGTACAACCTTCTTTCTTAGAGCAACTCAAGATACTTTGTGCCTGTCCCCATTAAAATGCTTAGGCAAAGCAAGGCAATGCTTGGAATAGCAATGGAACTGTGCCCTTTTTTATTCTGTGTTACGGTTCTACCACACTCAATCACCTGATCATTATCTCCTCTGTTATTCTTGTGGTATGACCACCAGGATCAAGCTCTTTATTTTGCCATTAGAGAACAAGGTGGTTTTTTTGAGTGGAGAGTGATTTGGATGCCTGCTCTATGTTTTCAAAGGTGGTAAAGCCTCTTTATTATGTCTTGAGCTGGTCATCTCTTGCTGTTGATAATTTTTGAAATTTTGATCCTCAATGGAAAAAAAAGATCTGTATTGCTGTTTATGGTTGAACCTGGAAGAATAGTGTTAGATGAGGGCTATTTCAAGCCAATCGCTGTAGTCATATTTAAAACTAACAGAAAATCCATCCACAGTATTGGCACTTTAGAACTATTATGCAAACATTCTATCCAGTGATGTCTCAAGCATTGAATGAATTTATAGTAAGATTAATTACAAATTCAGGGGGGTGTTAGATTCTGTATTTCAGTGAAGAGAGTGGGTAAGTTCTGCCAGCCAAGGAACTTCTAGTCTTCTGCCTCACCTACACATATGTACTTGGGTTCCCAGGCACTGAGCAAAGATATACTGAATTTTAAATGAGGAGTAATAAATGGAACAATTTCCTTTAGACACCTTTTACAATCTACACTGGACTTGTGAGCACATACCACTGTGTGTCCAGCATGGGTATGTTTCTGTTTCCCTAGAGTTTCCTGTTATGTTTTCTTGTCGTAAGGGATCTAGAGCCTGCCAACAGATTCTCTGCATGGCAGACAATTGAAAATATTTATTAAGGCAATATGTTTGTTTTTACAGATCTGGGAGATTAAGTTTTATTGCTTTAAGGATACCCATGTTCTGAAGAGTATGGGGCTCCAAAGATTTGATTTCCATTTTCTGAATGAATTTTTTCTATAAAGTATTCTATATTTGGAAATGATCAGAGCTTTTATAGAAGTGGTAAAGACAGGTTTGTTAATCTAAAGTGCTCGTGTATTATACATTTCAGAACTGCAGTTATTTAGAAACAGATGGAATAAATATATTTTACAAGAAACTGTCGCTATTCATACATAGATGTGTTCTTTCATGTATGAATCAGTCCCTGTGTTCCAGTAGACATAGACCAGATTTTTAAAAATATTGAGGTGCTCACAGTCACAGAAAGCCTTATAAAGGTGAGAGATGTCAAAGTTCCATCGGTCTCACAGCGTAGATATCTGATTAAACCTGGTGTTAGGAATGACACTGTAGATGTCACACACACGTGTTCTAATGATTCGTTACATTATAAAACATCTACAAAGAAGTCTTAAGATACTATTCCTGTTAGAAATACCTATACTATAATAGCACTGTGGTATTCTGTACTCTCTTGTATATCACTGATTCTCTTATCAAGTTCTTCACTGCACAAGCATTAAAGGCTTTTTATTGCATATAGATCTTACAAGTTCACTTTAAGGTCTGACCATTAAACCAAGCTCTTTCAATCTATTTGTCATCATTTGTAGTAATGGTTCTGGAGTTAGGTGCTTACCTTCTGCAGCCCCAATGTTGTCTGATTAGACTCTTGTTGACACCTGTGCAGATCACACTACTATCTTTTCCTTTCATCTGAAAAAGCCCTACAGGGCCCTATATGTGGTACAGTGAAACAGTTTTTCAAAGTTACTTGTCTTATGTACAAAGGAAGACCATATGTCAAAACAGCTTGCTTTTTTTTTTTTTTTTTTTTATTTTTTTTTTTTTAATCTTAAACTGACTTTCCCCATTTCACAACTGAATCTGATCTCAGGGAACATGTCCTTTCTTTCGCCTCTAAGTTAAGAGTACATTTTCCTGGGAGGTTTGGCTTTTTTTGAATCTCTATCAGTCAGAAATGGGATGACTCCATACACAAAATTCAGCCAAAGCAGTAACTTCTAGAGAGGAAAGGAGCCATAAGAACTTCAGCTACTGAATATGTTCTGAGCCACAGAAATACTATGCATGTATTAATATGCCTTTTAAAACAGAAAATTGAGTGTCTTTACAAAAGAAATTGGAGTCAATTTTGGCTATGCTAATGAGTATAGTAACTAGTAAATGATCTGGCCTAGCTGGAAGTTCAAACTCCCTACTTCTCAAAGAAGGATGAGAAAAGATACTGGAAAGAGAAGTCAGTTGTTTGTTCCTACAAGAAAGATGTAAGGGGGGAAAAAAATATCACCTTCCTTAAATTATCCTTTACCAGTATGGAAGAGCTCTGGTTTGTTAGTCTTTACTCACCTACACTATAAATATTGCTCCACTTCTGAGAATATTGTATTTATTATTATATATTCTGAATTTATTTTCTGGAGATTGCAGAATAGTACGTTTCTTATGATCAGTATTGTACAGCTTTAATTAATTCTTACTAGACAGTATTGTTTTCAGTGCTGCTCTTTTCTACCTCATTTTTTTTCTGCACAGTTCTGATGGTAAAAGCATGTAGCAAGAGTAAGGTTAAGTATTCAAAAGGTAAGATGTGGCTTATGTCACACTTACAAAATCCCTTTAACAGACAACTCTTGACTACATTGTCAGCTACTATTTCTGAAGTACAATTATCATATCACTTCAGATAATGTTGCATTTGGTGCTGCTGAACACTTTGTATATGCCCGAGAGTCTGGCAAATCAATTACCTGTCTCAGCTCTTCAATGTGCAAATATGCATTCATGACTACTGCCATCTCTAACCACTGGTTCTGTTCTCCTGGTCAGAGGCAAAGCATGGATTTGCTGATCCACCAACATCTGGGTACTATCTAGTGAATAATTCTGTAAGTCATAGCTGCTTTACTTCACAGGTTTATTCAACATTGCAGGTATGATCATCCATATTTCAAGCCTGGCTGATGATCTCAGTACTTATATTTCATTAACTTTCTAGGACAGAACAAAGCTCTATTCCTGACTTATGTTTTGTTTTCCAAGAATTGAGAAAAGATTCTAGAAATATTTTTTTTTCAGGTAAAAGCCAGTGTTATTTGTTGATCATGATTTGGCCACTGTTGTTCCATAGTTTCACTACTTGTCAGATACATCGACCAGCTTAAGAACATTGTGAGATGTGACTTGCATCTGTCAGATACCTGTGCATGTGGCTAAGTTAGCTTCAGAGTAAAATGTCATCTCAAAATTGAACTTAAGGCAGCATTGCTGCTGGTTAAAAAATGTCTATAGTATATGACTGCTGACTAAAATAATAAAATATTTACTGAAGAGAGATGAGAATTTAATCACATAAAAGTCTGTCAGTAAAGACATACTGGGCCATTATGGCAATGAAAAATATTATATGATATTACATCTGTCTCTGAGTTTGTGGGAGAAAAAATACGCTATTGACAAGTAAGTGATTATGTAATTAGACTGTACTGTAAAGTATACGCAAAAGGTATAGAGCTAAAAAGATTCTGAGTTTCTGGGCTGTCGTGACATTTCTATTATAGTTTTCTGAAAAATCTCAAAGTTGAATGTCTTTTACTATTTAAAGAAAAAATACTAAAAATCAAAATTCCATTATGTGGAGTTACTGTCTTATCACTGCTAGAAGGCTTGGTTTCATGTGCTTCAAGGAGATCTTCCCCTCTACTGTAAAATCTAATGCAGGTTTTATTGCAGAAGATCTGTGCTTTTTGTGGAAGCTCATTTCAAACCTTCAGTAAGTAGCTTCCTTTATGCAGGACCTTCTCATGGAAGATGTGGAAGAGGGCTATTATGAAACTTTTGGTGAAGGAGGACCAAGGTCTCTTTTCTCAGTTTTTATGTGGATTGAAGCCTTGTCTAGAGAGGGGAAAAACAAATCAGGCTTTCAGCCCTAGTGGAATACTCTACCTAAGATAAGGTAAGAGAAGTGACACTTGCGTAGCTGTGATTTTGTCAGGCCTTTCCCTGTACACAGGCTGTATATACAGCTGGGATTGCTGTAATTCTGTTGTCGATAAAGATCATGAGCCTCCGTATGGCTACTGTAGGTATGTCCTAAGGTGCATAATGTCTGAATTCTGCTTTCTATTATGGACTTCTAAACCAAAAGCACTACAATTAGATTTACTACTGATTTAAGCTAGCATAAGCAAAAGCAGATATTTCCCCTGAATAAAAATTTGTGGGCCACTTGGAGAGCACTTTTTAAACAGCACTATATGTAATAAATGTACATTTTTCTCTCTTGCCGATAGCTGTGTCCTGAAAAGTAATTGTAGCCCATTGCTGGAATATCAGAGGTTTATCAAGAGTCACTGGAGTGAAAACTTACATAAAAAAAACCATCCTGGTGTTCTTTAAAATGGCTACTTGTTTTTTCATCTCTATTCTTATGGTAGCTGTCCTTAAAATCACTGTGCATTGTTTGTGTCAAATGATTGCATTGCAAGTTACATTCTGTTATTGCCTACTGCTGGGTTTCTTCCACTTTTCCCTGGAGCATCTTCCCTGCGGGAGATAGGATGTTAGACTAAATGGCCTGTGACTCTGATCACGTATGGCAATTCCTATGATCCTAAGTTTGTGTACTATATTGGAGGTTTTGAAACTCTTGTATTAGATTGTATTGCCCCAGGGATGCAGAGCTGAAGTACCAAAGGAACAAATTAACAGGATGTCACATTAAAATAATTTTTCAACTGTAATTTAGGTAACTAGATTAATGTGAATTAATTTAGGAATACTTAAATATAACATAATCACACCTAAATGATGTACAATATAAACAATAATTAAGGTAGAAAAATCAAATTTATGTAAAAAGGAGTCTAGACTTTCTGTGTTTGTACACCTCAAATACATCTGTTGAAAGAAAATAGTCAGAAGGGAATGGTTTAAATTACAAATCATGTAGTAAACATAGTGTGTCCTTTGACTCATGGAGTCTTTCTGTAGGGAATTTTTTTAAACCTGACATTTTCTTCTGGCTTGTTTTCCATTAACAGGGCTGGCCAAGCCCTTCAGTCCAGCAGTAAAAACCACTGAATTTCTGGTAAGCATTAAAGTGATGTGACTCCAATCTATTATCATTCCTGAAAATATGTGTATTGTCTATTTTTTAATACATGTGCGGTGGTTCTGTTTAATAAAATGTTTAGCAAACGGCATATAACGTTGGTGACCATATATATCAGTGCTTTTTGGCATGGATGCAAGTTTTAAGGGTGAAATGCAGAGAAGTGCCAGAAGAAAAAGAACATTTGAAGCTTATAATGTAACTGAAATTGATTAAATGTATGATTAATAATGTGGAAAAACTCATTTTCAAATGGTTTGTGAAAAGCGAGGAATTTCATTCACTGTAATTCATAGGTCAGGTTACCCTGGGAGTGTTAGCACTATTAATGCAGCCTGAAGAAACAGCAAAAATACCTATTTTCATTTTCCCTGTGAACAGATTTCTTCTACTTGTTAATTTCCTTATAAAGAAAAAATCCTGTTTGTCCATCCAGGCACTAAAATTCCTTGGGATATTGTTTGATCAATGGTCAGTATTCTGTAGTATTTCATCTTATTGTAATGCAGTTTTTAAAATTATTATCTGATTTATGATTTTGCTGACTATTAAATCACTTTGATCATAAAGAACTAAAGTGAAAACTCAGAATCAAACTATGTGGATTTTGATGCTCCATGAAAAAGGAAGAATCATCCATAGCCCAATGATAACTTGCTGCTTGAACAAAAGAGCAATTTTGTTAAGTTTTAAGACTTAAGGCTATAGGCGGTGATTGCAGTGAATTCCATTGTACAGCTTCCAGGAAGTTTACCTAATTTCAGTAATTCTATTATATTTCACAGAATAGACTCAGCATTTTCCTGTCTGCAAACTTTCTCCCTCTTACTGAGCAATCAGTTGCTTGAAATACAAGCTATTGACACATAAGGGGAACAGACAGGTGTTTAATCAAGGCTGCGCTTAGGTGATAAATGAACCACTGCAGAATATAACTTACTGCTCTGTGTATCGCATCTTAATAGAGAACATGCAGCTTTGTGCCAGAATTTTCATCATGTGAACTTTTGGATCCAGAGCTTTTCCAAAACTCTGCTTAATTGGTGAGAAGGATTCAACACTGTTCATGAACATCAGATTGATTTATAGCCTATTCAACACTACTAGCGTGGTAGTTTTGCAAAGGATGAGATCATAAGTAAGCAGAGAATTTGTCCTAATTAAACTATATATGTATACTGTACCTAATATGAAAACAATCCAGAAGTAAAATGAGAGAAGTCATTATTAGGTTCTGTTCCTCTGAACACTTTGCTGTTAATGCTCATCTTATAAATGCCATTGAGAGATCTACCCTTAAAAAACCTACGAAAGAAAAAGATTAAAGTAATGATTACTTGGACTATCTTAGACCTCAGCCACAAGCTCTTTTAAAGGAAATGTAATGAAGATAATGAGTGAAGAAAACATGAGTCAGAAGAAACAGTATACAGTAAGTTGCGGAATGCCAACAGTGGAAAGTTCTGGTGAAGCTGCACTCCTCTTTACGTTCATGGAAGTGTCAGTTTGCTGTGAGCGTGCAATGATGTACAGAAAGCAATAAGACTGTCCTGAAGTGCATTTCCCACATAACTGATAAAAAATACGTCTTGCTAAAAAAGGAAGTGACAATCCATGTACTTTGCTAGTGCTCACTGCAGATTTTTTCCCATCAGATGTGGGAGTTACAAATGAAAGTGTATGCATGTCTAGGGACAGTAGTGTCACTGAGGTGAGTCACCTCAAAAGAGAACAGTTGGTGGAAGAGCCATTTTCTTCTCCTCGTAGGAGGAAGTGCCAATTGGTGGCTGAATATCTCTAGTTAGTTAATAGGAAGCTTGTTCAGAGAATATCTGTCTCAGCTATCTTTTAAGCCTGCTTCTTAAACAGATTGCCCGATGCCTATCCTAGAGAGAGGCTGTCCAGGAGAAGGTTTATGTATGATACCAGCTGCTTTTTCTGTGGATGAATTAACTTGGTTTTGTTCCATCAGCACAGCACCTTTCATCAACATTCAGCTCTTAGGAACTAAAACGTTTTAGACTCTGACTGAGGTGGTGCTTATTACCCACAACTTTCATAGCATTAGCCTTTGTTATTAACTCTGGCAAAATCTATTTTCCATTTTAACTTCTCAGTAGTAAGTATATTATTCAAGGCCAAGACTTGAGGTACGTAAAATAACCAGCAGTATCATACCCATTAAGCTGTCAGTTTTCAGCAGGGCACTTGTGATATTACCTATGGCTTCCTGTCTTCCTGACTCCCTCCAACAATCTCTTCTCCATCAGCTGCCTCTCTTATGCTCCAGAAGGTGCTGTCAGTGGCCTGGCGGATGGCTTATTTGACATGTCTGTCATGTTGTGAAGCATGTGTAGGAGCTAGATTAAATGAAGAGGAAGCTAGCTCATCTGACTGCCTACTGAGGAGGTCAGGGAAAGCTTTCTCTACATTAGGACTGCAGTAATTGGGGGAGGAGAAAAGTAGAAGAAGAGTTCTGCAGTAAGGTAGGGAGAGGGAGGCAGCAGAGACTGGATGGAGATGGCTGAAGTACATACACTGTTGGAGTATGGGAGTAATAGCTCTTTTCAGTGCCACACTGGAGTCTTTGAGAACTTTTAAGGAAATAATTTACTGTCAGCTTTTTCAGCCTTAGTCTTTTAGCACAGTCTTCTCTTAATGCTTGAAGGCATTAACTCTTCCTGCTTCTGGAAATCTGGAGGGAGAAAACAAGAGTAGAAGGACAGTGTAGAAGGGATGAATCCTGTCTGCCTGTGGATAGAAAGAGTGAGGCACCTTTCCCCTTCCCTGCCAAACCTGAGTCTTTTGTGGAGCTCATGGTAGATTATAGAAAACTCATCTGAATAATTCTGCAGTCTCTGAATATTAGCTGCTTTTTTCAATGCTCTCGATTCGTAATGCTTTCAGATACAGTGGTGAAGTGAGCAGTGAAAATTTCTGGTGCATTTTTAAGTAAAATGAGAGAGACAGCAGCACTTAATATTGCATTAATGAAAAATCATCCCTGGAAAGTAGTGGAGAGAGTTATTTTTACGCAACTGTAGATTTCTGATGCCAAGACAATAAAGAGAAACCACAATTTGTTCCGTTAAACTTGTATCATATTGTCAGCACTTGCCCATATGGAAAACATATAAATTGTCATGAAAACATGAAAATGGGACAATTTGGTAGTGTTTTGAGTAGGCTTTATAAATATCATATGTATTTTTAAATACATAAGTGATGCAGTTTTGAACACAAAAGAACCACAGTTGTGGCAGCCAGATTTTGCTGTGTTCCCAGAGCAGCAAAATTAGAAAAGCTGCAAATGTAGTTATTCAGAAGTTGAAAATTTGAACTAAGTCAGAAGTATTAAGAGATTTGGTGGGAAACCAGTAAAAGGTAAAAGGGGCACAAATATGCATTCTTTTTTCTCACCAGAGGTCAGAATTTGTGTGTGGGCTTACAGATTTAACTGAGCTTTTGCGCAAAGACTCAGTTATTGAGCCTGACAACTAACTTGGTGACAGGAGCAAATCTTCAGCTCATGGGTAGATGAAGTGGTGGCATTGTTGGGCAAAAGGTAGAAATATGGGCAGCTCTATGACCTTTCATTACATTATGTGCTTGTATGCATCTGCAGAGTGCTAAGGCTGAGTCTACAGGTTTACTTGTAGCTCTACTGTTAAACACACCAGTTCTACATATTATCAGGGCTCGATAGGTATGAATGGAAAAAGGCTATGCATTAGCTGAGAATCTGGCATATTATACAAAGAGAAGAGGAATCAAAGGCATCTTTGCATTTTTTTTCTCTTACCTTTTTTCACTGTCTTTCCCTTAAGTTATGTGTTGAATTTGTGATGGTCTTGGTTTCAGGAAAAATAACTTGCTGACACCAGTGCTGTTAAGTATTATGGTGTGTGTTCCAGTAATCGATGCAGGCCGGAGACTAGGAGGTGTTTGGCAAGAAGTGTTATTTTGGGATCCAGTTGGCCTGGGATTCCTTCACACAGGGTAATCATCCAGTAGCTTTCTGCCAGAATCCTTTTTGACTTGATTCACTGTTTGTAGAATCAATAACATTCCTTTCCTTCCTACCTCGTGTGAGCCCATCTCTATGGAGTTTAAACTCTCCAGCGTATATCGCAGATGCCTAGCTGAGGCCTGATAGTATGACTGCAGTGCAGGTCCTAATGTGTTAAATTGTCATCCAGTAGAGTGTGTTCTGGGCCTTGAAAACAATGTCACCTGATTGTGCTTACCCTGTGTGTCTCCTGGGGTGCCATCTGAATGAGAACAGCCTGCATCTCTTCTCCACCAAGGCCTGCTGGGTGTGCAAAACCCAACCTTCTGTCACTCCCTGCAGATTTGTGACCTACTGAACAGGGCTACTCGTTCTCTGGGGAGATTGTGCTTCCTTCTGTGGATTTTTACTGTTTTTCACTCCGGTGCTAGGAGAATTTGCTTCTGAAGCTAGAGAAATCTAGCTAAAAATGCCAGTGCTTTTAAAATATACCATAGAGGGAGTCTGTTTTGGAGCCTTCCAACAGGGAGGAAAGAGAACATGCAATTAAAAAGTAGTAATTATTGTTGTTAGTGACAGTGACAATAATAGTAACGATGTATACCTTTTAAAAAAATTCCGAGGAAAAGTCTTACTGATTCATATTTATATAGAAAACATTATTGAAACATTTACTTCATAGCTAGTGGCCAAGGGATAAGATAAAAATCTGGTGCTGTATTTATATTGTATTTTGTAGACATATCTAATCTTCAGTGGCATGAGAAATGTTGTAGGAAAGTATGTCATCAAAAATTGCTGCAGCATCATACTTAAAAAACTGTCCTCTAGAAACCAGGTCAACTTTCACAGTAGCTTATGGTAATACATACAGACACTACAGAGTTTTTATATCTTATAATGGAGATAGTATAGATAATAATATACTTTCATCTGTTACTTTTATCAAATCGTCTTATCTCCTTTGTGGCATCAAAAGCATGTATTCAGAAAAGATTGAGACAGAAGTGTCTGCTTTATTTATTACCCACATGAAGGGCCTGATTCGGTTTACATTGAAGTCAGTGGAGATTTCTGTCCTTGATGAGAGCAGAAACAACTGTTTGAATTCTGTGCACAATGTTTTATGAGTGTTCTTTGCAATATGCACATGGGCAACAGAGTCTGACCCCTCAAATCATGAAAATATTGTTATAATTGAATAGATATGAGTGCTGAAACTTTGTTGGCAATTAACAAACCTGTCAGTTCTGTTCTGTCAAGGTGTCTGTGTGACCTCCCAGTGCTACAATATCCAAGTTCTGGCAACACAGTGAACTCAAAGTAACATGCAAATACTTTCCCTTTGCCTTCTAAGTCATTAGAAAAGATAAAACTTCATTGATTTTCAGGGTTTCAGAAAATTATTGTCCCATTGAAGAAGAAATGATTGTGTGAGGCTTTAGTGAATGGAACTTTTTTCCTGTTTATCTGTTATGTCGAGTGTGGATTAGAAGGTTTTGCTTCACCCAGATACAGATTTTGTACAATTATTTGGAAGAAGATGTGGTGTATGTCTTCTGCAATTGTCCCAATTCACCATGTGATACCAGTATTTCAGCTGATGGTATGTTAACAATTTTTTTAAGTTCTTTATTCATATATTAAAGAGTTCCAGGAAGAGGGTTAAAGTTTTAGAGAATTTATGAGGAAAGTCTTTGGCAATACAGTGAACAATAAGCATTGGGTTTGAGAGGAAGACTATGAGTAATTTTGTAACATTTTCTTTCATCCAGCAGCTTCTTTTGACTCTATGGTAGCATCAGTTGTCTGAAATAATAACTTTTAGTGAGGTCTTTAGTACAGAATATTTTATTCCCTGCTCATCATATTATTGCATAGTTTTAGTTTCCTCTAGGGAGGAATGTTCCTGAGAGAGTCTGGTTGATCCCAGTTATTTGCTCTCCTTCATCTCTCAAGGAGGTAGATCAGCTATAAGTAATGGCCTCAGATTTTTTTTATGCTTCCAGAATAATTGCTTGTGTGTATAGTACTACTTGACTGTTAAAAAAAAAAAGAAGTTCGATAGGAAGTATAACTTTCAAGACAGTCTTCTCAGGCACCAATGAGATCAGACCAGTTGTGAGTCACTTTCTCAGAAAGGTTTTAGAAGCTCAGCTCATGTAAGCATCAAATTATCTAGAGATTTCTTTCAGTTTCATTGATTTCCTGAAACTGTAAATGACCTTGGAAAACTTGGTCACACCACTAGGCTTGCAAAGCCTACTTCTTGTTGTATTTAGAATTTTTTTTTCACCAGACCCAGGCAGAGTAAGAAACTGTAAAATGCTTCTATAAAGTAGTTGAAATTTGAATTAAATGCATATACCTTCTATTGATCTCACTTAAGAAGTTTGTATTTTATTTTATCAGACTTTTTTTTAATCTCAGTAATTTTTAATTTAGTATGTAGATGGGGAGCACAATGACAAGATTTTTCTCTTCTTTTTGGAGACACTGATAAAGATTGTTAATTTTAAAATAACATTAATTTTGAAAATGGTTTTCAAATTTAAGATCCAGTACATGGCCAGTTCTTTAGATCTTTTTAAAATTTTGGTGAGATTGTGGTTTCATTAATGGAGGTATAGAGAAAATATTTTCCTAGTTTTCTGTTGCTTTAAGAGTCAAAGGATATCTGTGGTGAGTCATGGAGGAGGTTAACTGTGATATGCTACTAAAATGCATTTTGGCAGAGGATGAACTACTCAATGTGTTTTGAACCAGGAGTTTTTTAACCCAGTTTTCAAAGTGCTCATAGTTCCCATTTCAAGGCAAGTCAAACAATAAAAATAGTGAGCAAAGAAAATTAATGTCTGGAATACTTTAATTAAAAATAATAATGATAATGGACCCATGGTGCTCATGAGCTCCTGTTTTCTTATTGTTGATTGATTCTGCTAAATTTTACTCTCACAGTAAATTACATTGCTGTTGTGTTACATTTCATATTTGATTACTGAGAGATAGGGAAGCAATTTAAATGGGACTTCTATGAACAAGAGCTCTGTTTTTGAATTGAAACAGTATCCTTTGTTTTAAAGGTAGTTGTTTTAGTACAGGGATTTTATAATAGAAGATTTCACAATAAGGAAGAATTAAATACTTTGGAAGATAGTTGGAGAACTCTCTTTTGAAAGCATGAAGTACATGGTGAACATCCAGGAAATTAAAATGCCGTCTTGGTAAAGACAGAGTGATTATGGAACAATTTCTACATATGAAATTATTTCCCATACAGGCTTTGCTTCTAATCACAAAATCCCATGCAAATATCCATTTTATTCTTTATCCTGGAATGCTGTGCTCCTTCTAAGCATGTTGTCAGCTCTACCCCAAGAACCCCCTTTTTTTTGGTAGGATAAGCTAGTTGTGTACAAGCTGTTTCAGTCTGGAAGCCTGCTCTTCATTTTCTGCCAATAAAGATAAATTGCACATATTTTTGTTACTTGATGCACATCCTTTAAGACAGGACAGATCTCTTTTCTCTGAATCTGCAACTCTGGCACAAACTGTAATTTTACCTTAATTTGCAGTGATTCATGTATTTCACACTACAGTCCAGAATGATACAGGGATTCTGGCAAGAAGAGGAGAATGACTGTCAAACTGTCTTTACTAAGAAACGTTAAAAGTAAAGTATGACGCTGCAGATATTAAGGTTTATGAGAGTGACAGAGGTTGCTATCAGAGCAGCAGTCTTTAGAAGCAGATTGTGGTTCAATTGTCACAGCTTACTGAAAACAAAGATAAAGCAATGGCTGATTTAAGAACACTGTCTTTTTGTTATGTGTTCAGTAAGACAGGGAAAGTGGCTCAGAGCAAATCTGATCTGATTCTGAATCTTTTCCTCCAAAACTTGAAGAGAATCCAGACAAAGTGATGGGCTTCAAGTAATGTGATCACATTTCCTTTTTTTGTGTGTTTTGTAACTTCATTGTGCAAGAAAAGGTTGTGCAAGAGAGTGAGTATTGTTGCAAACTTTAAGTCCTTACTGAGTAAACATGCTGGCATTTCTGAACTTTGAACTTGAGCCTTGATACTGGACGCCAATGGACAAAAGTATATGACTAAATTTATGCATGTTTTTAAATTTACTGCTTGGAATGGCATATGTGAAAAGATGATTAGAATTTGAGCCTCATTTTCTTCATTCAGCAGCAATATGCAGGGCTGCTCATGTGTCTTCAGATGGTTCTGTTGTGGGATAGAGCAAGAGCTAGTGGAAGAGAGCCAGTTTTGTATACTTGAGCATGGAGGAAAGGAAGAATCACTGGCTTCTGAGGGGAAAAGGGAGCTATATCATTCCACTCATATACCTGCAAGCAAAATATACCTATTTCATACAAAGACTGGCAATATAAGAAGAACAAAAGTAATGCCACTCTACATTAGAACATAAAGTGACAGTTGATTCAGCCTCTGAAGAGAGAAACAGAAAACAAGTCTTAAACTGCAGGGTGTATACAGAATGTGAAGTTTTCATGATCAAACATTGTTCATCCAAAATATTCTTGTGTAGTTTTCAAATATTCCTGTCTTATCTCATGAGAGATTCAGTCTGTTCTCAGTGTATTTTCTGACCTTCTCATTTTCCAACCAAAATAGTCAGACTTCATGGGGAGAGACTGTCTTATTTGAATATGAGAAATATCTACATTTTGGTAGAAAGAAGGACATGTACAGAATAGTCACAGAATGATTCTTGCAAAGTTAAAGAAATAGCTGTATCTGTCTTGGAGGTTTCTCATTTTGTTTTGCCTCACTGTTTCAGTCTGCACATACCTAATTGTGTTCAAGTATTGTAATGGTTCAGACCACATAAGAAAAACACCCCATCAGATATGAAGAAAGAACATAAGAAAAGTGTTATTCTCTGATTATGGTTTTTAAAATAACCTGTTAAAAGAACAAAGTTATTAAAAAACTTCCATAATTATTTAGAACTCCAAATAGACTTTTAATTCATTTGATTTTTATAGACTAGTAGTCTTTAATCTCCATTGCAGAATCTGAAGTGTACCTGTTACATACTGGTAAATTAGTTGTCAATCCCTTGGGCAGTATATTTTAATATCAGTATTATATGGTGGATGATATAAATCTTGTGTACGGTATTATTAGCTTAGGCAGCTGCTGACTTAAAAAGGCCAGTTTAACAAGTCACCACTGTATTATGTTTAATTAGGTACAGTTTATATAATGAGGTGTTCAGTTCTAATGGAAAGACATGCTGTGAGCAGCACATCTGCAGGAATAACTATTACAATCAGCATTGCAGAGACCCATGGAACTGCAAATTAGACTTACTTATCTAGAAATAAATTACATCCCAATGCCTTCATAAAGCTCATTAATTAATTCCACTGGCATAAAGGTCTTTTTCTTAATTTCATGTTCCATTAGCATAATAAACACAATTTGAGTTACAACAGTATGATCAGTTTAATGGATGCTATTTATTTTAGTTTTTTATTTAAAGTCCCGGTAACATAGAATTAACATCAATATGCTGTTTGGTCCTTTATTAAAAATTCCCATAGGATAACCAGCACAGATGTTCAATACAGCATCATATATTTGCTGCATTTTATGACTTCACTAATTGGCCATATGGAAAGGTGTTGCTTGGATTTAATTTTTTTTTTTTTTAATCTGATAAATTATATGGATTGTAGTAGTCACAATTGGTTACTATGTGAAATTGGACAGGTTAATATACACTGCATACTGGGAGCAAAACAAGAGTAAGCAAAGTTTTTATGTATGCTTTTTATAGTAAATAGTACCAATATACTTCATGGTATATTAAAATCAGTTTCATTAATGTGTAGTTCCTGACATAATTATAATTAATTTATGCAGACACTGTCTAATCAGAAAGAAACGTTACCAGCTATTTGTTTAAATCACTGTTAGGTTGTAGACAATCTTATTGTTGTTCCATTCAGCTTTTCTTGAGCCCCCCACATTTCATGATAAACTACACTGTTAGGAACAGTTATGGTAAGATGTTGTACGTTACTAGAACAAGAGTTTTCATTATCCATCCACCTGATACTGCTTACTTTGAATGGTATCCTTATCTACAGCTTTGTTAGTTTTTAGTAGGCTAAGAAAATGTCTTAACAAATTTTGGTTTTAACTTACATTGTCCAACATTTTATGCTAGAGCTAATTCTGTCATCAGCTTGGTGTAAATATTTTCTAAGCCTTGTCTGTTATATTTTTTTTCCTTTTCCTTGTTTTATTTCTCCTCTCTGCATTTAGTATCAATGACTATCACTGCAAATATCTTCTTCAGCCTATAATGTAGCCACCTTCTAATGTTAGAGTGATTTTGTGTAATCCTCATGTGTCATATAAATCTATCATCTGATTTTTCACATAAAAACTGATTTTTGCCATTACACTGTAATTCACCTTTCTATTTCTCCCTTACTTTCCAAAATAATCTGAACAGGAGTCATCTATCTCTGCTAGTGTGATTTCCTTCTATTACGTGACCTCACTAGTGTGATTTCCTTCTATTACATGACCTCAATTATGGTATCAGAAAGATCTGTACCAGAGTACATGAAGGCAAGTTGCCTTAATTTCAGTGTGTATGTCTGTATGGACATAAACATACACAAGTATATAGTCCTCAAGGGTTATGTGAAAGCATTTTACTTTAAAAAAAATACTCCGTAGTTCATGGCATTTTTAATACCCCCAGCCTAGCACATGCACATACCCTTGGGGTTTTTGGTTTGAGCTTGGGGTTTATTAACAGTTCCCTTTTGTATATTTAATGGCTGGATTTTTAAAATACATTAAGTATGTAACTAATCTTAAGAATGAAATGCCTTTTACCTTGAAATTTAGATTTATATCATAAATGGAAATTGTCTAGCAATATACATAAAAAGAAGTAACCTTTGGTATAATCTTTTGTCAGTGATTCTGAGCTGTAAGAAACACAAAGCCATGTAGACTGCACAAAGCAGTGAAGTTGTATGATCAGACTAATGTCTCTTTCTTTGTAAATTCTGTTTTGCAGATGCTTGAATGAAATTTTTAAAATAAATCACTATTTTCCGAAGTCTCAGTGTTATGGGTCCTAAGGTACACATGTCAGAAAAAAAATGGTTTTGCACTGAAGGACAAAGGTAACATTATTACACAGCTGCATTGTCTGTGAATATACTGAAGTATTTTCATGCACTACATAGCCACATCATGTAAAGATGAAGGAGAGGTGACAATAGGGGCTTGATTCTGTCCCACATATAAGAAACGGTGACTTGAAAAGCTTGTGCATTTTCACATTCTTACACACATATTTGTTATGTGGTCCAAACTGGAAATATAGGTTTTTCAACAAGAAAAATAAGCTGGACAAATAGTGTGAGGTCTCATCTTTTTGCAGGTGGTTGGGCTGGCTAGTTGTGGCTAGGTAGACAATCATGTATAGTCTTTCTTTAGCAGTCTAAAATGAACCCTGTTCCTGTCATGTGGGCATGTGTAAGCTAAACCTTGCTCAGGTTGGCAGCGAGCTACTTGAGGGGAGGGTCTGAATGCATTTGGGACAGAGGAAGAGTGTGCTAGTTTGAAAACAAACTAGTGGGAGACACCAAGTCAGAATAACAATTTAATAATAACAAAAAAAAATTATAAAGGCAGATAACAGTGGGTTAAACTAACAGAGTCAGGATACAACCTGACACCCTGTTAATTAAGGGCGGTTAAATAAGTTAAGGGCGGTGGTAGCAGTCTGGTAGAGTGGTGGCTGCAGTTCCCCCGAAGCAGTGATCCCGTAGAGCAAAAAAAAGAAGATCTGCTCTTCCTCAGAAAAAGTCCAGTGGTGGCTAAGCAGCTCCTGTCCTCTGGAAATCCAGTGGAAAAAAGAGAGGCCTCTGGTATTCAGAATCTCGGTTATATCCTGGATGGAATGCTGGTTTTCTCCCTCTGGGTGGAGCATCTCACAATGGGATAATGAGTCATGCTGCATGGCATTGATGGGCCATTAACAGAAAGATAGTCTGGGGTTCAGGGGAAACAAGGAAACACTGCCCACCTGATTTAGACAGCTCATGAGGAAGGTAATAGAATACACTGCAACCCAGGACAAAGAGGCAGGCAGTACCCTTGGAAAATAGGGCGCCAGAATGATTCAGGTGATGATAGCTCTTACTGGATTGCCATAAAGTAGGAGTGAAGAAGTGAGCTGAGCAGAATCCATGGGAACTCTGCAGCCACCTATAGAGCTTCATGCTGATTCTTTTTTGCTTGCTATACCTTACTCAGAGAGCTTAAACTTGCCTCCTGTTGTTAGCCTGCGTGATTAGTTTATGTTACTAGTGCAACATTGCTATGTCTTTTTGCAGACAAACATACTCTAGGAATTTTTCTCCTCGGGAAGAGGATAAACCCACATTGCTTTATAGCTGGTTGTCCAAGGCTATTTCTGTGTTTTATTTTGATATCTAAGCCTGTACTTCCAAATTCATCTACAAAATTATATTCATAATGACAACTAACTGGCATAGAAGATTTTAGAGAATCTTCTATCTGCTGTTCCCCTGACTTCAGAGCACCTGAAATATCAGCCTATATGAAGCTGAGCACTTTGAGTTGCATGGCAATACATGGTATATTTGAAGGTTTTTTTTTCTCAGCTGTCTTTTGTCACAGACATCACTATCCTATCCCCACTTCCAGCACTAACTTTGCACTGCAGCTGAACAGACAGTAGTTGTTTTTGTAGGGTTGAGTGCAGGGCCTTGCCTGAAATGCACCCAGTAATTTTCTTTGGTCTGTTGGATTCAGGTTAACAGAAAAGTCTTGGGATCAGAGAGAACAGGTTCTTCCTGTTGATATTTAACACACCTGATGGTTCCTTCTCTATCCCATGTATGATTGGGTTTTCTTAAAATCTGAGAGGATGAAGAAAGAAAGGACGAATAAGTAGGCCCTTTTTGTTGAATGTGTCATAAGACACACACATCAGAAGGAAATGATGGTTCATTGAAGGGCAAAGCTAACATTGTACTGCTGCACTGCCTATAACCCTCTGTGGGGAGGTTTTCAGATGAAGGGCTGATAAGAAAGAATAGGGAGAAAATATAGCCCAACACAAAAGTTGCTACGTGTAAGTTTAGTGCTCTTCTGAAACAAAGCATCTTTTGAATGTTGCTTGTTTTCTGATAGAGTAGTGGAGAATCATTCTGTTTAAAGTGCAGAAGGTTTGTGGTTTGAGACTGATAGGAGCTGTAATGGTTTGAGCCTGGAGGGCAACTGAGCACCACACAGTTGCTCCCTCACCCTTTCCCCCTCAGTAATGGGAAGGGGAAATAAAGCAAAAGGAACTGGGAGAAGGTACGGGGTGGGTTGATTCACCCATTACAGTCACAGGCAAAATACAGACTCATTATGGAAGAAAAAGAACATCAGTTTAATTCAAATGCTAACAACAACATTGACAGAACAGTGAGAAGCATTACCACATCTTAAGAACACCTTCCCCTCATCCTTCTCTTCTTACCTGGCTCAGCTTTGCTCCCAATTTCTCTATCTCCTTCCCCACAGCAGTGTAGGGGGGCAGGGAATGGGGGGTTCAGTCAGTCTTGCTGCTCCTTCCTCCTCAGGGGGAGGACTCCTTGCACTTTTCCCCTGCTCCAGTGTGGTGTCCCTCTCACAGCAGACAATACTCCACAAACTTTCTCTGATGTGAGTCCTTCCTGTGGGCTGCAGCATTTCCTGAGCTGCTCTGGTGTGGGTCCATCTCGCATGTTGCAGTCCTCTCAGCACCAAACTACAACAGCAGGGGCTTCTTCTCATGAAGTCCTGGCCTTCTTCAGGCACAGTCACCTGCTCTGGCATGGGGTCCTCCACAGGTGGGCATCTGCTCCCCTGGTGACCTCCATGGGTGTCAGGGCGGTGGCCCCGCTGTCTCACAATGGGGTACAGGGTGGGTCTCTGCTCTGGCACACCTCTCCCCTTTTCTTCCTCCTTTCTTCCACTGACCTCAGTGTTCATGTCTTACAACTGCAACTCCTCCTCCCAGGTTCCCCTTCTTAAATATATTATCACAGAGGTGTTGCCACCATTGCTAATTGTCTTGGCCTTGGCATAGATGTGGGTCCAACTTGGAGCCAGGGAAATTTTGAGAAGCTTCTCACAGGGGCAACCACTGTAGCCCTCTCCTCTGCTACCAAAACCCCCACCACACACACAAACCCAGCACAGAAGTTTAAAAGCACACTGTATGAAAAGTAGTTTTAGTGACTTAATGAAAGGTGCCTCTTCTGTTTGGGATACTGCAGTATGGCTGGACAGTTCAGATTGGTAAAATACTTTCTTTTTGTCAAGTTTTCATATTATTTATGAGCAAAGTTTGTTTTGTTCATTGTCTTGCAGATTCACACAGCTGAAGTGGTCTTTGATGTTTTTAGGCTTTGAGAAATGGAAGAAAAGATGTCATGGAGACTAGAGCATAGCTGCCTCATTATTCCTGGTCTGGTCCAAGGTAAAAAACCAAAGAAGGTGGCTCAGGTACATCTGGAAGTACCAGCTAGTACAAACCACTGTGTCCTAAACCTAATGTAAAATCTACCTTCAGGTGGAAGATAAACATGCCCCCTTTATTTTTAGGCTCAGTGTGTGTGCCCATGGCTTAGGATAGAACATCCTGTCATTGGGCAACAGAAAAGCATGGCTACAAGTATCATTTCACAGTCATGGCTGGTCCTGCGAAAATTTGGCTAGGGGAAGAGCCAAATTGCTGTTAACTTCAACCAGAGCCCAATCATACAAAAATACAGTTGAGTCAGAATAAAGCATCTTTGCCACGTAGACCTAAAGTCACCCAAATTCAATGGAACCTTACTGTGTTGCCTGGCTAGAGAAGCTTCAACAAGAATAGTTGAGCTTCTCAAACCTCTCAGCAATACCTAGAGACTTCCTATCTCACTGGTGTCCTAATAATGAGAAATGAGAGATTTCTTGTTTAAAACAGTATGAGAAATAAAAATGGAATTGAAATGCTTTGTAATGCAGCCTTAATACAGACATTGACCAGATGTCAGGTTGGTAAAACTGAGTAAAATGTTAATACAGTCAAACATATTTCTTAAAGCTATCCAATGCCTGTTATTTCCACAGGATATTACAGATGTTATATTTGCAGCTCAGTGATAAATATTTAAAGACCAGAAATATTATTTTAAAAGCTTCTAGGACTACAGGTGTCACTTTTCCTGATAGAATCTATTTCCCTTAGTGGTTTATATCAGTGATCCTGTAAGTATCCATAGAAATGTGCATATTACTTTCTGCTTACAAGTGCTATCTGTATTCTGTACTTTGCATGATCTTGAGGAAGCAATGTCAAGTACATTGATCAGGTCTTAGAGTTCACAACACCAGCTGTAGCTTTCTGGTTGTTGTTTTTTTTTTTTCCAGTTCTTGCTTAAAAATGTAGATGACTTGTAGAAAAATAATCATCAGGCAGAAATCAATAGAGAAACTGAACAATAACACTAACATTGAATCCACAGGCCTTGTGACCTTTTATTTTTGTTTAAGTAGCCTCTTTAAATTAGTAATAGATACTGTTGCGCTCAGATAAACATTAGTGACAATTTTCAATTCATCACCTTATAAGCAAAGGATTTGTAGAAATTTAATACATATAGCTGAACTCAACTTCTTTAAGAAGTTGCTTTGTTCGTGTCATAATGGTTGAAAATAATGGACAACTAAAATAGAATGGCTGCATGTGTCATACATTGAGTGAAGAGGACTGACTAAAAGCCATTAGTGTCCAGAAAAGAAAGACAAAGGCAGAAATTGTATCGCTTCCAGATGAATCCTAACTATTCCCCAAACTCTGTGTTAGTATGACAGGCAAGAGGCATGGCCATTAATCAGAAGGTCAGATAGTGCAATTTTAGCCAGATTTTCTTGATTGAAAAGGCACTGGAAAATTCTCTAGAATGCTAGTGTTTCAGCATCTACAAAATACTTTTTAAAAACTGGTTAATGGCTTGATGGTCTAAGTGACAATTCTACCTGTCATACTAAAAGAGAAAGTTAGCTTTCAACACTGCTTATAGTAGAAGTGCTAAAAGAGCTGAGTTATGCTGCATTTTTAAAAAACCCTTTTAATTCTTTTTTTGTTTCTTCAGAATTCTCTAACGCAGTTAAAGTGTAAATCTTAAAGCTCCCTACCATTACTACTATTCTTGAATTGATTTAATGTCAGCCCTCATAGCTTCTTTATTCCTCAATAACTGTTTTGTTAATAGAACTCTATCAGCATTTTATCCTTAAGAGTTAAAAAAATAATAATAGTGAACTCCCCCACATTCTAATTATAGATTTTTGAATCAGTTTCATCAATCATATTTACTATTCATATAGTTAGGGTGTATTTCAAAACAGTCCACTATCGACATCAAGTAATAAATACAAAACAGGCACTTGAATATATGCAATGTGGAAAACTCTATGTTGAGCATTTGAATGTTCCTTAGAAAAGCATGCCTCAAACCCTTCTCTTCAATTAGCAGATACATTAGCTAGAGGTTTTTGTACTGAGAACTGTACATGACCTGTTGTTTTTTGACATTTGATTCCTCCCACTTCTCAGCCAGTAAACAGTGTAGGTATTTGCTGGGCATCAGTATAAGGTCAGTTTGGCAGAAGGCAAGCCTATCCACGGAAGTTACCAGTCTTGAAATTCTGAAGTTAGATTAGTGTTGAAACTTAGTGTGGAGAAAGAGGAAAAATCTTAAAATCCTCTTTTTGCTAACCAGGAGAAGTTGCTCCAGCCAGAAATACTCACATATTTATGGCCTCATGATTAACATAAGGCAACATTTGCTCTCAGGTCTTTTGTCAGCTTTGTTCTCCTGTCACTACTTTTCGTTCTTTACTCTTCTCCTGTCAGTAAATCCACATGAACAATAACTGAAAGATCATTCTGTTAGTATAATAAATACTGTAATGGATCATTGGTTGGGCTGACTTATCTGCTGCTTGAAGCTTGAATGAATGTCCACAAGTTGCGGTAAATCTGTTTCTCTGTAATGGAGCAAACCTCAAATACTGCATACCAAGAATCATTGAGCTAGAGACACTACAGCTCTAATTCTTGTATCCTTGGGCTCTCAGTATCTGTTAGATACCACTTGCAGTTTTGGATGAGAAATTGGACAGGCTACAATAATAAGTGGTCTAGTTAGTGCTGGCCACAAAATAACTACTTGCACCAAATAAATGGTGTTTTCCTGTAAGAGGAGGAGATGGTACTGTTTTAGATTAAAACCTTTCATTTTCCCATTTTGGTTGAACACATTTTTCTATACATCTATGGAAGTTCAGTTCTGAGGAAGGTGGAGCACATGTGCAGTCAAGCAGTGGTATTTTGTCATTTGACTTAGTGTAAGGAGAACCAGGTGACATTTTAAGATTTGTGTTGTGTAAGAGGTCAGATAAAAGCATCTAATGATGCATTTTAGCCTTGAAAATTAATTAACCTGTACTCTCTTTTTTTTAATGGATAAGCTTTCTGAGACTTCTTTTCCATTTTATTGTATTAGAATGTAAACATGCTTTGTTTGTAATAGTTAATTATTCCAGTCTGTAGAAATAACGACACATTCAGGACCAAAAGAGGAGAAGAATACTGATGTCATGTTCACTGAAGTACTCCTGCTAGATTTTTACATGTAGTAATGTAATGTGGTTGGATGAATCGTGTTCATAGTATGTGCAAACACCCTTTTCGAAGTAAGAGAACTACACTTTCTGGCACCCCTAAATAACCCAGCTTTTTTATTTTTTTTTTACTTTGCATTAAAGACATGTGACTTCTCCACTGTTCATACAGTTTGTCATGAAAAGTATCGGTGTCCACTGTTCCCTTTATGCCTAGATATTATACAACTGTCAAAGAAAAAAATTACATTCTTCCTTTCCCTTAATATTTACCAACTTAAGAGATTTTGTTGTCAGTCTAGCAATCTCAGAAGGAAACAAATGACTATGTAGTATGGAACTTTCAACTGAAAGACTCATATTGTCTTCCTTTTTATTTCTTAGGCCATTTTCCATCGATACAGTGAAATGAAAGAGAGTGCTAGTGCCCAATGTGTTGGAAGCTACACTGATTTTCAGTTATCTTTTTGCTTTTTATTTTTACTCTTATTTATCCTAAATAAATTTATGACTTGTCCTGAGGCATTTTTCAGTCAAATGTGACATTGTAATAAATTTTTGAGTTTTTAAGCCAAAGTAAATGTCAAATGGCAACTGAGGGCATTCAACACTTTACAGGATTGGGCCCATAGTGAAGGTTGGTGTTTGAAGACTAAACATTGTATAATAGTTTTAGAGACTTGCTAGATTTCATTGTGAAGTTTTGCTTAAACTGGTGGAAAAGCATGGTGACATGACAGTACTTAGATAAGGATGTATCCTTATTTCATAGGATAGGATGACTGCACTGGGCAAATAATATACTGTAAGATGTATTTCCTGATTTTAGATAATTCTTTAATGACAGTTTATAATTTATAAAGCACTCCAAGCCCATATATATTGCACCCAGAAAACAAGCCTGCAGTTTTCAGTGTGTTTCTCATTTTTACTCTCATGTGATAGCTTAACTTGTTACTACTTGATTATAATTGGGTACTTGATTTTCATCAACAATAATTTCGAAGTGAAGTACTCTGTTTTTTAAAGTAGGCTTTGCTTAATACTGTGTGATTTCAGCCAAGAACATGAACTTCTGTGCCTCAGTTTACTTATCCATAATATGATGACTAATTTACATACCTCAAATATGATATTCAGCATCAAAAAGTGTCTAAGTGTTTTAAACTCCAATTGGACTTAACAATAAATTGAACTTATCCCCCATACTATGATATATTGACCTCTGAAATCCTAAATGAAACTGATGTTTCAGACCTTAAAAAAACCCCACTGTATCTTTTCTAACATCTTTTCTTTTCTCTTATTAGCATACCATGCCTCTTTTTTAATCTTGTTGTACAATTTTGATTTCAAAGTCTCATGTTTGGCTGAGTTTCTAACCTCTGAAGAACTACCCAGGTTTAATCAAAGCTTAATCTGTGTAGAGGGGGTCTTTTGATTCTCTTCCTTTTGCTGGCTTTAACAGGATATTGCCCATGTAAGCAAAATCAATGTTAAATGCTTGCTACAAATGTCTGGGAGTTAACATAAAAGGTTCTGTCACACAAATGATGGCTCTGGAGAAACTTGAAAACTGCTTACATTTACTTCAGGTTTTACTTAGAATGCTGTAGTGATAGTGGAGTCTGGCAGCACCCAAACATGTGCATGTAGTCACAAGGCTGAGTTTCATTGAACCATTTTCTGTGCAAAGTAAAGGTAACCAAAAGAAACTGTGAACAGTAAAGTATTACTGGAAAATTATTACTGAAAAATTACTTGCATAATCTGTGTATATAACGTATATGAATCCTGATTGGTTTTCCATTTGTGAGGCCCTTGTAAGGACACTAGCAGAAGGATGGCTGGGGGTTATAAAGAAAAAATATTATAGAAACCATTTTAAAGGATGCTTAGTGAGGAAATAAATGACTTTAACTGGAAAGGTATGAGGAAGGAAACTCATTGTGCAGCCTGCCATGGGCAAGCAACTGATTTGGATGGGAAAAGGGAAAACCACATTTCAAAAAATGAATGTGAACTGTTAAATTGCTGGCTACTCAAAAATATGTACCGAGACAAAACTGACCCATGAGACCTGAGCCCAGAAAGAGGTTCGGAAAAATGAAATGGATAGGGATTTTTAATCTTTGTGTGTACGTGCACATGCACACACATGCATGGGTGTATATCTATATATGTATATTTATATATGAGGCTCTTCTGCTCTCCCCAAAAGAACTGTATGTGGAAATCTTGTCAAAACCTTGATGTTTGCTAGCTTTGCTTTTACATGTGAATGAGTAACCTCAAAACTGGGGAAGACATGGATGTACTGAAAGTCAGTGTGTATGCTGTAGGGGAGTCTGGTGGTCTAGCATGGGTCTCGATGACAAGAGCAGCAATTCTGAGTGGTGTTATTCTTAGAGGGTAATAGGGAAGGGGACAGAGAGATGATGACTACCCGAGAACTGTGACAGTACAGAAAAGAGACAGAGAGGGGTTGCATTCTCAGAAGCTTGTATTCTGAAATGCAGACCCCGGCAAAAGGGTCTAGGGACTATTTGGCAAGTGAGGCTCTACATATCTCTAAGTATTATGAGTTTTGAAAGAGTTGAGAGGTCGAAAGATTTGTATTGAGTAGTCACTAGCTACTTATTGCCTGGGACATATGATATTTTTAAGCCACTTTTTCTGTGAGGAATTGTAATAGGGCAATAGCTTCATTCTCTAGCAATAGCATCCTGTGGAGATGGCTATTTTGGATTTTTCACAGAAGTGCCTGCTTGTTACATGCAGCATTTTCCTTTTCTCAGAAACCTTTGTGATACACTTATGTAGAATTTTATTTATGTCTTTTCAAATTCAGAGAGCTAAGCATGGATCCCAGCATGGAGGAGAATAGATTTTTTTATTCCATAAGACAAGTCAGTGGGCAGTCATGATAAGGACTTCATTCTAAACATTCCGTTTTACCCCAGGAACAGTGCTGGAATCTATAAATGTAACTGCTTACCTGTCCTGGCAGCTTACTGTTTTAAAACAACAGACATATTCTTTTGGATTATTGAAAGGCTATGTTTCAAGTTGTGAACCATAAACAATGTTATTAGACAAATATATATGCAGAGCTTAAAAGATGTGCTTTCTGAAATCCATAATTACCACATTTGTTGGATTTACCAACAAAGTTGTTGAAATTGGTGTACTGTTCTTCACCTTGTTTTTTTTTTTTTTTCTTTTTGTTTTGTATTTGTTTTTCCTGAATGAGAGAAATTAATACAGATAGAAATCACATGAGTACTGTGAATGTTCATTTCAGTTGTAGTGTTTGTGAGTGCATTCATATGTGTTTTAGGAGAAAGGAAGAGAAGGCAAGAAACACTGTGTACATGTGTACTTGAATATAATATATATTGAGCAATGACCAAGGTGGCAGAGTTTGAAGATCAGATTTCTAAAATTGCTTGAGGCTTGTCTGACTCTCATAATGAAACCTGTTAGCAGTTCCCACTGACTTCAGTGAGAGCAGAGTTAAATTAATACTGAAAGCTTTTGAAAATTAAGCAATTTATTTTCTGAACTGTAATTGAATAGCCTGACCTGTTTCTCATCTGCTGCTATTGAAAATTTAAAATAAGTGCAATTTTCTTAATCTCCAAATTTTGTTGAACACTTGCCTATTCTTTTGTCTCCTTGTGCACATCCTACTGCCTGCCTGTGGGAAGCTGTGCATGCTTGCTCTGTTTAGATTGAGATGATTCCAGTAGTGTGCTTTTCTTATTGGAATGACTATTGAAAAGAGCCTAACTGCTATTGAAGATAGTCAACTGCCATGCTACTGAATCACTTTCTTAGATATATTTCCTAAAAATCTCTGCCAACATCTCAGAAATAGAGAATTTTAAGAAAGTATGAATTACTGTGTAAGAGATTATTCTTTTATAGTAAAACCTTCCTATTCGAAGTAAGATACTTTGGGAAAGTAAATTAGTGTTTTGCTGAAGCTGGATATTTAAAGGAGAATTATGCATAGTGCCCTTGTTTTGCCAGATTCAAATTGCTGAAGAATCTTAAACATTTCAACAGCCTGAAGCTTTTTTTTTTCAAAAATACACAATGACATTTGACTTTTTCCTCTATGGCTTTCTTGGGACTGTTCCTATTTAGGATACCATGTTCAGAAATATTAAATACTTCTAATATAAGTATTTAGATATTTTATTAGTTTGGCTGTAACACAGGGAAGGGTGACTCTGGCTAACAAACAACTGCTTCTTGGGCTGACTGGTTGATTTCAGCAGTGCTGGTTTCAGTAGTTGTCAGTAAATTCTGCCAGATTTAAAGTGCTGTGTTTTGTTCAGCTAAGACATGTCTCTTGTGAATTGCTGAGATTGAGGTTTCAGGGCCTTTTATGCTATACTTACAGTTCATCTAGTTTGGCTGTTTTCAGAGCAGGCTAAAGGTATTGTAATCAAAGTGAAAAGCGTCAACTCATAGAACTCGGTTTAGGAAACAGGTCTCCCTTAATCCAGAAAAGTACATGAGAATTGATAGCATTGGTGTATCGTATCGTATCTTATCTGAGACCTGAATCTTGCAGACAGTTATATACCCTCATAAAATCGTCATATTCCTATTGACATTGCAAAGTAGGTGTCACTTTGCAGGATCTAGACCTTACTGTAGTTGTGGAAGTTATCCTTCACATAAATATTCCATTTTTTTAGGTCTGCCAAACTCTCAACCTAGCTGATTATATGCAGCAGTAAATTCCACAAAGTGTTTATTTATTTACCTTTAAAGTACTGGTTTGTGATCTTAAAACTTCTGCCTTTTAAATTTTTTCCTGGTGTAGTTCAAGCTATGTATTATGTGGAATGGTACCTAGGAGTGGTGTAGTGTAGAGGAGGTGTTATCCCCTCTTATTTATTGCAGCTTTAATTTGGTAAGACCTAATATTTACATATATTTGTTGGAAATTGCTTCACAAATACATGATTCTCCTCTGCTGTGGTAAAGTTCCTTTTTTTTGGTAATGAAATGGAATTTTAAAAGTTTCACTTACTATTAACGACTCAAATTGTGATCAGTGTTGTATTCTACAGTTAAGTTCTCCAGTTGTATTACTGAAATTTTTGTGTTGTGAATGCTCTGCCTGAACTGACTTGAGTCTGGATACACTACAGCTGAGTTTACACAGTTGTGTTTTGTGGTTTTGTTTGGTTTGTCTGGGCTTGATTTGGGATCTCTGTACTTCATTGCTAGCTTTTCTCTTCCCCATTAAAAGTTCATTTTCTATTTCATAATGTCTGTGATTTTGCTCTATGGGGGCAATCTCACCTTACTGTTTCCTTGGGTAACAAAGGGATGATCTGGATAATGAGCTAGTATTCTCAGTATTGTTCTCTCTTCCTGTCTCAGCATAGCAGAATATTTTACTTGCCTTTGTGGTTGCTAACATTTTTGCTGAGCAGCCCACGACGCTGCTAGCTGTATTCCATCTCTACTCCTGTGCCACTTATAGCTCCTCAGTGTGCAGGCTGAATTGTTTCTTCCAGTTCATGGTACTTCACTCATTCCTGTAGTATTTTAAGTGATTCAGCATTGCATTGTAGATTCAATAAGTGGACTTAGATCCTTTCATTAGTTCTTCAGAAATGTCTTACAATTTGGCAGCTACAGGTGCAAATGTGTTTATTCATATATACTTTCACTTGCAGATCAATAACTGTATGAAATATCTCAGCTATGATAGATTTCCTTGGAAAATTGCATTCACCAGTGCAGTGCAGTGAGGACCATAGAAGGATATGAAGTAGATAGCTTTTAATACATAATTTTCTTTTAATGCAAAAATTATCTGTTATTTAATTCTGTAATGAGATGAGTGGGCAAACAAGTAACTGAGTCCATAAAGCAAAAACATGAACTGGCAGCACTACAGTGGAAACTGCAGGCTTGATTTCACTCGTGGTAAATGTGAGATAACGTACTCCTTAGTAATGTGGAACCAGTGGGAGAATTAGCAAAGAGAAGCTGTAGTGCTTCAATATTCCTCTCTAGCTTACTGTGTCCATTTGTTTACTTGTCCATATTGTAATTGCTCTCTATACCTAAAACTTCTTCCCTTGGTTTGTGATTAGGTAATTTCTGCAATAGCTCATTGTTATTGTGGAAGAGCTGCACAGGAGGCAAGCCCAACAGCCTTTATATTTCACTCTGCTTCTGCAGCATTTGTTTGCATCACATTCTTTTTCTAAGAAAATAAACAATGTGTGTTAACAGTGGAATATAACCAATTTTGTTGTGATGGGCTTATGTGGGCATGGTTTTAGGGAGAGGGTTAAGAGGACTATCCTGCTCTCCACGTCTTGGAGCATGTGTGATCACACCCAGCACGATATATGGGACAGAGACCCACTTTTACTTGCCCCATCCAGATCATATCTGTGTTGACCTGGCCCTCTGCTCTGACTTCTGCCATGGAGGATGTGTATTTCTATCCAAAGGCCTTTATGACTTTTATATATCTGTTTTTGAACAGGCTGTAAAGTTGAGCTAGAAGCATGAGGATGCATGGATGCTCTGTGAATTCTCACACATTGACTGCTAGTCTAATGTGGGGTATGTGACTGCTAGTCTAATGTGGGGTATGTCCTGTAATCCTGAGATATGAGAGGAAGAAACAGATTTCATTCTGCCTTCAGACTTTGTGTTTGGTTTTGTGGGGGCTTTCTATGTCTGCCCTTTAAAAATATACAGGCTTTCACATTTTGGATTATAGTCCAAAATGATTCTGGGCATTCTTCAGGTGCAGAGTTATGGGCATACAGATAACACACTCTACATGTGGAGTTTTGTGAATCAGGTGTTCATAAAACTTAGGTGGTATTGCCTGTCTGTGTGTAAATTGTGTAAATTGTATAAATTTTAATCCAAGTGATACACAAATCTTCAGTGAATAGGTTGCAGAACTCCCTGTCATTTATTTTTATGGCTAATGGATTTTTTTATATTCCATTTTCTACAAGTTTTCATTAAGCAGTGCATGTGAAGTGCTTCAACTTGACTTTGATGTGCATTCAGTATCAGAAGGAAAGATCAGGCCTTTTATCTCTAAACTACAGATCAATTACCTTTCTAAACACTTACCTCATAATTTTCCTTTAAATAAAAAAGAAAGAACAGGTACCACTATCAACTGTATTAAGACAAGAAAAATAAGAGTGATTATTAAAAATGGAGGCATCACCTAAGATAAGGTACAAGGGAGCATGGACCTGCCATTGTAGGATTAGATATGCATGCACAATAATCATATAGAGTGTAAAAGAGGAAATGGTACCTTACATTTAGAAGTAAAAAATTCCTTAATTTCTTGAAACAAGAAGATGGGTGGCTTGCTAATGAATTAAATATGTGACAGCTTTTAAGTGCAGCACAGCTGCTGAGTTGTCAGAGCAGGTGACTTTATCACCGGCAGATTTTGATGGTATTATGCTTAAGATGAAATAACCACTTGTTTCAAAAAACAATCTCTAATATCCTATGTGAAGGTCGGTCTCATAGATTTCGTTCCTTAATATACTAGCTGACATTCTCATTTTCTGAAGTATGAGCCTTTAGATACATAAGTCTTAGATATTGTAGTATCAAGAAGGCTACTATGTGCAGCATTGCAATTAGGTAGAGAAAATCCTCTTACTATGGTACATATGTGACTGGTAAACTAAAACTTTCAAATCTTTGGTTTCTTTTGTTTATATGTTTTTACTAGGATTTTTGCAATAACGCAGTCAGGTTCTAAATATGAGTGCTTTTCCATTCAGCACTGCAAGACTTTAAAAAAATAATTTAATACAAATAGCATCAGAGTTCGGTGTAGATAACAAAATACTAACATCCTCTTGCACAGCTCTCAGCTATGTAGGTTCAACGTATGAGATATTTTTCTTTTCTCTTGAAGTGACATGACGTTGAGTTATTATTTCAGGAAGGAAGAAGTCAAACTGTTATTTTATTCATTTATATTCCAACAATATTAAACATGCAGGTTTAAAAACACAAGAATCCCCCTCTTTGAAACTAACAAAATAGTCAAATGCAGAAGAAGCTATTCAAAATTGTCTTTTAATAAAAGTTTAAAGTCTTCAAAATATATTTGCCCCTCGAGCAAACTTTTTTCATTTAATATTGTGTCTGTTAATTAGTGCTTCAAATTTGCAAATTCTTTATTGGTTTATATCAATGTAATACCCAAAGCTCATCTCATTGCCAGATTTGAATGAAATATGATCCTGTTTATTCTATTAAAACGAAGGCTTGAAATTGTTACCCAAATGCCACAGGAATTCTTGCCATTTTCTCATCAAATTCCTCATCAGATTTTTTGTTAAAGTCACATTGTTTTAGATTTTGAGCCTTGGCATTTAAATGAAATTCAATGTGCCCCACTGGAGAAAACATCTGTAGGGACATATTATGTACAATATCCATTCCAATCAAGCAGGAGTGTACTGTGTGACTGAATGAGAAGCTTATTCTTACTCCACTTAGGTTTACCCTGATGTGGCTATTGAGTCAATCTGTGAGAAGAAACGTTTAGAAAATTAAACTAGCAGAACAGGAAAGAATGTTTTTTTTAATACTCAGAGCAAATACTTCCAGTTGCACAATATTAATTTAAGAATGACATTTTTTTAAAAGAACCTGAAGGAGTTTGTTGCCAAATTCCCTTAGCAATTCAATGGGACTTGGGAATCAGAGCCCCCAGGGTGCCTTGGCAAATCTTTCTGATTAGTATTAAGGGTTTTTTTTTAATATAAAATCATGATATACAAAAACTGAAGGGAGTAGAGAGGAAGGAAGGAAGGAAGGAAGGAAGGAAGGAAGGAAGGAAGGAAGGAAGGAAGGAAGGAAGGAAGGAAGGAAGGAAGGAAGGAAGGAAGGGAGGATCAGTTCTGTAATACTATAACATATATTAAAAGTTGCAGAAATTCTATAGGCATGAGATTAGCTATCAGTAAAGATGATCCTTCTGGAACAGGCCCTTTTCTTTTTGAAGCATGTGCCTTACACACTAAGCTCATCCCATGTTACTAGTTGGTGGGCAAAAAAAGGCAGCATGGAGGTGCAAGCCCTTTTACAGTAGCAGCGGGTGTTTGTGGAATCTGCTCCTTTTCCAAACAAGAAATTCAGACCAAAAAAAAGTTTAAAAGTCTCTTTAAAATGTATTTATGGTGACAGAGCCCTTTGCTATCCTTTGAAAGGCTTATTTTTACAGGCAGAGCACTTGCATGTAATACCTCTTCTGCTGCAAAGCTGTGAATAAGAGCTGTCATTATGAGCTTTTTAGGTATTTTAAATAAAGGCTAGAAGAGACATGACAGTGGAGGTGAGGGGGTCACTTCAGAGAATCCCTAGAATTGATCTGTATTTAGCACTACAGCCATGGCGACTACATCAAGAATACCAGGTCCAGTTTTTCTGCCCCCTAATACAGGATATTGATAAAGAGGGACAAGCTCAGCAGAGGGCTAGCAAGATGGAGCCAGGCTGTTGACAGTGGTGCATGGTGGCAGGAGGAAAAAACACAGACATTAATTGGAAAAAAAAAAAAGTTCTGACTGAATGTAAGGGAAAATTGTTTCTTTTTAAGGACAGCAGGATGTTGGAATAGAGGGCAGAAAGGCTGTGCAGTCTCCATCCATGGAAGTTTTTAACACCAAGTTAGAAAAAGCCTTGTTTAACCTGATATGACTTCAGAGCCAGTTTGGGCTAGAGACCTCCTGAGTTCTCTTCTAACCTGAATTTTCCTACAATACAACCGAATTTGTAGGGAAAGTTTGTGGTTTCTGTTTAAAATCTTTCCCACTTCTTTCTTGTCCTTATTCTACCCCTTTCAGATTATTAGACTTACATCAATGTGATCTTCCAGTGGTGTATAGTTCCTTTTAAGAGCGCTTCTGGAAGAAGTGAGTAGTAATTGAAAATAAGCAAAACGAAACACAACAAAACAGCTTATATATAATCAGGAAGACATGTCCAATATATTATAATGTTACCAGATAGAGGTCATTTAATTTGTAGGGTACAGAGAAAAAAGGATGATAATAATGAAATGGTAAATTTATGGTAGATTTCCAAATCCATGTGTAACTTTGTTTATAAAATATGCCTGTCTGACAAAAATAGGCACATTAAAACTTAAAAATATTTGATTAACCCAGGCAGTGTAGTTCTAAACTTCTCAGGTTCACGTCTGTATCCTTCAGGTTTGGAAACAAGAGAGTTGCACACTGAATTTGGAATTCAGCAAACCTGTACACCAAAGAGAAAAGGTGTTACTGAAATTATTCTGGTTGAAATCTCTTGCATTTGACACCCAGAAAGTACTCATGTAATGTTAACAGCTGATCCTAACTGTCAAAGCAGCCCTGCAGTAAACAGGCAGTTTCTTAGAAATTAGGTAGATCAGATAGGAATTAGGTAGATCAAAGTCCACTACAGTGAGTGCTCTATGCTATTAACAGAAAATGTCTGGTACAGCCTATAGCTAACTTCATGAAAAAGGTGATTTTAAGCACAAATTGTAACATATGATCTTAAGAAATATCCTTCAAATCCTTTTTCTCTGATCTGAAAGGATTCAGAAACTCTTACTGTTTTCACCCTGTTTGTATGAGTGAAGACAGTAGTTTTTTTAAAAACGGATAGCTCCTTGCATCACCACAAAGTGTGAAATTTGTTTTCTTTCATATTTTACATATAACTGTATTGAATAAAAATGGATGATGAAAAGAAAGGGTGGGTTATTCTATCACCTGACAAGTTAGACAGGTTGTTTGGGGCCTTTTGGTGGCCATGAAAGGATAGAAAAATCTGGTCAGAAATTATTTTCCATTCTTGTCCTGCATGATCTTTAAGGGCAAGATGTGCTCTGAGGACGTTTCAGTACTAGTAGGTTTTAAAGCGAAATATGAAGCACATTAAATAAGTCTGTGATTATTTCAATTGTAGTGGGACAAACAGGAGAAGCACCATGAATTAAAGCATCACCATGCTTGTTCAACGATTCAGCTCACTTCTGCCTGCAAGAAGGAAGTTGGTTGATGACATAATAAGTGAATAAATACATAGAGCAAGAGTAGGTTGTTACTTTTTCATAATGTTTCAGCCTTTGCTGTGTACTTCAGTAGTACTGTGAAAAATGTAGTGCTAAAATAGGGTCAGATTCTTTGTTTATTTCTCTTGGTGATTCCCTATTACATTTGCACGTCAAAGATGAATTTCTGAACTGTTTCTTCAGCAAACTCAACTGGTCTCTAAATTTCAGAGTCAGATTCTTTCTAGCTCAAGCATAATTACCACTAATAAAAGTTTCAGTAGGTCTAACTGTGCTTTCAGTTATAGATAGGCAATCTCCTTATCTTTTGTAAGAAGAATACAGGAAATTGTTTTCCTCTTGGAATGCTTTGATTTTGGGTTTGCATTTGCCTTATAAAACTAATTCTTCACAATGCATGTGTTGAATCTGTCTTGCTTTCCTTTAGCTACTGTCTCTGCAATGCTAACATGAGTAAAAATAGTAATGGTTATTTCTTTGGTTTGGTCACTACAGTTAATAGATACAATTCTGAAGATACTAATTTTTATATGAGGAGCAGAGTTATTGAATAAGCAGTCACTATTTTTACAGGCAGAGTGCATGTTCAAAAGAGAAAGCTGCTAATACCACAGAGATAAAAGGATAATTTGCACTAATTTATGAAGCTAATTAATCAAATGAACTGAGTATATTAACCAGTTGATGATATTCTGCTGAGCAGGAACTGAAACAGTTAGAAACTTCTTCAGACTTTTTTTTTTCCTTATTACCGTGACATACTTTAACTTACATTGCAAATTTCCTACATTGATAACCTTTCATAAACACACAGTTTAAGCAGTTTTAATAAACAAAAAATATGAATGCTCACAATGTCCAGGCAGATTCCTCTTTATATTATAACATTTTCCTAATGAATTACTGAGAATGAAAGATACAGTATATGAAGACGCCTCTGGCTGTAAATATTATGGGTATGAAAGTATTTTAAATATTTAATGCATGATTACATTTAGTCCAATATTTAGTACATGCTTATTATTAAGAACAATAGAGATTTATTTGAATTTATAGCAAGTTTAAAAAAATGTTAAAGTTGCCATTCTATATAGCTTCAGAAGATTCTGCAGTGGAAAAATGTCGTTTCTACTAAAATTGTGGTAAATAAAAAATCCAAAGAAAGTTGTTTTATATTGCCTAGAGTCTGTAAGAGATGCAGAGGAAACATATTTCAATGTTAAATTTGTTGGTAAAACCATCAGCAACGATGGAGCAAAATGTTTCAAGACATGCAAGAGTTTTGCAGAGTCAGGCTAGATAAGGCCATCTAAATCCTTTAAAGCAGAATTAAGTTTGCTTTCTGATGTGACAAAAATGCTATGTAATGAATCCAATTTGTCTCTATAAGCCAAAGGGAATGAAACATGTAAAGTAAATGAGGATTTTTCTCTGAGTGTCCAAGGCAAATCTGTAGAAATACTTTCCCACTTGTAGTGTGCATAATACAGGTGATGTGGGAGTTGCTTCCCAGTTGTACATCTATACAACACCTTGTTGACATAAGCAGCTGGGCTACAGGCTTCTATCTGCTACACATGTTCTGGTGCGTTGGTGACACCTGCAGTAACCTGGCAAGAAATGAGACCTATATAGCTGGAATGAAGTTGTATGGCCAAAACTGGTGTAGAAACATTAGGTACAAGTAGGGCCCGAGACCTTAATCTGTGCAGATAGCTAATGGCATGTGTTGTCATCCTATGTTGGAGTGAGTGAGTTTATGCAGCAGAAAGTTTTAAGGTAAGGTGAGAGAGGAAGTGATAGCAGTTTATCTGCTCCTTATTTAGTACTGCTTGTGACAGTAGCTGACTGAAGTAAATTTAGGAACTCCTGCTATCAAACGTAAAATTCCATGAGATGAAATCCTGTTTATCTGGATTCAATAGTATCTTCAATAACCTTTGGAGATTTTTTTTTCCATTCATTTTTCATTGCTTTTTTCTTGAACTTTGATTTCCTGCACCTTCATGCTAAAAACTGGCTACTCTGTCAGTGACATGTCATGCTGGTAAAGAGAGATCACAACAGCAAACTCTAAAGTCCTTCTTCCTGCCCAGTCCATTTCCCACATTGGAAGAGTTGAAAGGAATGGGTTCTTTGATATCCTTTGAACTTCTTGTCAGCTGACATTAATTGAAGCAACCCTTAAACTACTCAGCTTTGTTTTGTGGTCAAAATTGAACAGAAAGAATAATGTTTAAAAGTGGACTTCTGGGTCTTACGCCACTGTACAACACTGAGTGCATAATGAATACAACATGCTAAACCAGTATTTCCAAGAGTATCATTACAAGAACGTGAAAATAGGATATTTTCAGATGTAGGAAGAAAAAAATTTGTTGACAGTTTCCCAGTAGCTTTCAAAAAGAGAGGTATTGCTAAGTTTTCATTATGTCTTTGAAGGTCTCTCTTTAACATATTTAATGCTGACTAGTACAGCAGTCTTTGCCTTTCTATGTTAAATTGTTAACTGATGATATCCAGTGCACAGTTTCAAGGACACTTCATATTTTTTGCCTCTTTTCAATTTGTAGAATAGATCCTCCCCCTGGTGATTCCCACACATTTTTATTGCATACTGAGTGGCTTCAATTCAAATGTCTTCCATGAACTTGAGCATCTTTCAGGATCAAGCCATAAACTACGAGTTTCAAAAATAGTTATAATTTTAGGGATTAGTGCTTTTCAATGCATAACTTTTGTAAGCTATGCATTGCGAGAGAGTTGCTGGTATCTTCTTAGAAACAGTTGCTTCAGATCAAAACCATTTCCCACTCTATTGTCCTTTACCATATCAATTAACAATTGAAACAGCAGCAGCAGCCAATGAACATGGATCAATGATATCTTCAGCCACTGCATTTGTGTAGGTTTAATCCATTTATGTGAAAATCAAGTTACTGCTGGCCTGTTTTTTCTTTACTGGAAACAATTGATAACATTACTTCAGAAGAAGTTAATCCAGAGAATTAATTAGCAGAATCTAATATCCAATAAATGGAGTCTTGAGAAAGATTTAATGGGTGGTCAATTGTGACATTAAATGGAAGGTAAAAAAAAATAGATACCGTTAGCTGTTTTCCATAATCAAACAGAAGTGACAGAAAAGGAACAAATAGAATGACATTGACTTTGGAGAGAAATAAATAGGTCAGTTCTTGTACCTGTCACAGGAAAGCTTTGAGAACAATTTTTTCATGTTTTTGGCTTAGACCCATATTTAGGGGCTTAAATTTTTGGAATAAATACTTCGAAAAATGAAAAAAAAAAAAAAATTGTTTCCAGTCCAGTGAGTTTGGTACTTTGATACTGCAGAAGATGCATTGGTGTTTTAGGATCAAATTCAGCCCTAGTCAGTGGGAGCAAAAAAATTTACCTTCATTGTGGTTCCTGTGGCTTTTAGTAATTTTTTTGCAATTGAGGCAATTGGACCTTGCATATGATCAGCTAATGAAATTTGACTGATGAGTGGTAACCTCCTGAACTGTAGTACTTGAATTTCTTTATTTTGAGTCCAACCCCGTTTTTAATTTTATTGTTATGATTGAAGGATTGCACTTACAAATACAAACGTGGTTCTGTGTGCTATTTCACGAGGACTGTGTGTATGTACAGCCAAGCACTCTGAGCCAGATTTTTGAAGGTATTTAAGAGCCTGAATTTCAGGGAGATGCCTAAGAGGATCTCTGAGAGACTGTGTGCATGTTTAAGCAGCTAAATTACTTTAAATATCTTGGATTATTTTTGAAAGATTTAAGTATTTAAGCACCTTCTTGAAACAGGGTTTTAGTAAGAGTGAAGGTCTCTTAAAATCCTGACTAGGTCATATTTTTCTGTGGATAGGAGTTGTTCATGCATCTCCCAAATGGGGAAGATGTTTCTAAAAATTGGTCATATTTAATTTGAGAACCCTTTCTTTTCAAAAACTGGCTTTTGCTGCTGACTACAGTAGATGTAGCAGAAAGGGAAAAGAAACCACTTTCCAGATAGAAATTCTATTTTAAGCTATTTCTTTCTTGACCCACAGGCCTACGTATCCCTGACTTAACTCTGTAGGCTGTAGCTTGTCACAGAGAATGATTCTGCTTTTGGCAGCTGTGCTCATTCAGCGTGTTTGCTAACTTAGCAGCAAAGTGCTTCTGTATTTGCTTTGTCTTGGTTTCTGAGCAATGACTTATTTACTGAAACATTTCTTTTTCTCTCGCTCTTTTTTTTTTTTTTTTCCTTACTGGAATTGAATGTGTGAGTGAAATTCAGGATGTTGTGACTACAGGATTGTGTTCTGTCAGTTTTTCTAGGAGGTATTATATGCTTGTAGGACCTTCTGTTTCACTCATTACTCTGACTAGAATAACTGACATAGGAAAACATGATGTATTTATATTTGTATTAGAAATCTAGTGCAGCCTTACTTGTAAAATTAGGGATTTTTTATAAGATGTAAGTTTTTTGGATGTATTTAAATTAGTAGTTGATTTTTTCAGCAAAAAAAAGCGCCCTAAGGCATGTGTAAGGCTAGTGGCTACATAAAGCTGAGGAATCAGATGTCTGCTGGGCAAATTGACAGAACTCATTAATCTTAGATGCAGTGTACTATAGAGTCTGTCCTTTCATGCACCTGCCCATGCCTAAAGTAATTACATGATGGCACTATTAATACTGAAGAGCTTGAGTGGGGATAGGGTTATCTTCTCTTCTTAGTAATTGATTGCTAGCTGATTAGTGGACAGCATTTCTCCTACATTATAATTGCCTTTCTGCTATTGTAGCCTCTCTAACCTGGGGGGTAGGCCATCTTACTGGTTTTGAGGCCTTGACAATAGCACCATAGCCCCCAAAGTAATGAACTGAAACTCAGTCACTTTGAATTCCCCAAACAGAAGATGACTAGTTAAATGTATTTCAATGATAGCATACTTTACAACAATCAGACAAAAGAAGATTACTTGCCTTCCCCCCTGCCTCCTCTTTCTATGAAGATATTTTCAAACCCTCCAATTCCTGTGTGGAAAAGCAGTCAGTTGACTTCTATTAAATCACATCTGTTGCTTGTATAAAGTTATTATCTAAAATGTGTCAGAACTGTGTAATAAGCTTGTGTGGTTTTTTGTCACCCTATAGAAATAGCAAATATGTAGATTTGCTTCTTTAGGAGCAAACTGGTAATAAAGGAGTGTGAGAATTCTGCAGTTGGGTCTCAAAGATCTATGGGCCTCTAAAAATGATTACGTTCTCGTATTCTGGAACTTTGTGATGTTTTTGTTGAAAGCTGGTAGATGCCTCAGCATCTTTTACCATGAAGTTGCCTGTAGAGGGCAGATGATTTCCAGGGCTACATAATGCTTCAGCATTTCTCCCACCCTGTGACCCTAAATGCCAGATGTACTGGCTTGGGGACTGCTAGATCTGCTGACCAACTGTACGTGGCGTGCTGGTTCATGAAACTGGAGATGAAAGATTACACTGCAGGAGACCTGACAGATCTGAATCTTAGGAGTAAGTTAGACATGAAATAAATGCTAATTTCCACCCGTCAGCTTTCTGTGTACCTGAAAAATAAAACATACCTTGCATCAGCCTTTAAGTTATCTTGCTGTCTTTCTCTTCTGGTATAAGTGGGTGTTTTGTATAACTCTTCACTAAACCAGAGTCATTATTAATTAGTCTTTGAGCTTTCTTACACTGGTCCTGGACTCAAATGGGATGGAACAACACGGGTACAGCAAATAAATCTCTAATTTCTGCCTGAATGCTGAACCATATGTTTCCTTGCTTGATTATCAGTTTATTCTACTGTACATTCAAAAGACTAATTTTATTAACATTTTCTAAAGACTTCTGATTGGCCCTGTTCAGGACAGTTGCTTAGCTTAATCACTGAAGTAGATGTCTAGATTTAAATTATGGAACCAGTTCCTTAGCTTCCCATTTCCAAAGGTATTTGGGGCAGTTAAAAATATTACCCAATATGATTTCCAGTATTCTATCTATGAATCCAGCCTGAGCCATATTCATAAGAGGAAAGTGTTAGAACACACAGTTGTCCACTGTGTGACATAACCTGCCTGGAAGGACATTTTATTTTCTAACTTTTGTAAATTACCCTATAGAATGATGATTTGCCTTAGGAATTATACTAAATTAGTCAGAAATCTAAATTACTTCTGGGTTTCTGCTTGTTTCATGCTCTGCAAAATAATGCAAACATAGATGAAATGATCAAATGTTTTGATTGATGGTTTTGTAGTAGCCTGTGGACTGTGGGAAGGTTCATATGGAAATCAAAGCCCATGACAACTGACTTTCATGAGTGCTATTTTAGGTCTCAGACATGCTTTCCCCTAGCTAATGACAGTTTTGCACCTGATGTGATTCTCAAAACAAACTGCTGATGAACATGTAGCAGGTATAGAGAAACTAGAGTTTCTCTGTGAACAGGCTGAGAAGAAAAAAAGTGTTAAGAGCCCTCCAGATCTCAGAAGACATGGTTCAGAGGGCCTGAAAAAAATGAGGAGAGGCACACTGAGTTTTGCATAGGCTTAACTTGTGACATGACTGCTATTACAGATGCGACTTTCAGATCTAGAAATGAGCCTCATGAACTGGAGTTGAGAGAAACCAAGCTTTCCTGTGCAGGTTGTATCTGTGCTTCATGGTGTGGCCAGCCTTTGAGAAACTAAAGTGTGTTCTGTGTAGATTCACCACACAAACCGACTTATGCTGGGTTGTAAACAACTGCATGTGCGAGATAGATTTTACAAGGAGACACCCTAGTTGATGCTCCATGCCCTTATACAGTATTCAGCTGAGTTGTCCTTTACACATTCACCTGGGATTACAAACTGAGTCTCTACCATCCTCAGTGAGTTAGCATTCATATCAAAATGTCTAGCACAGAAGCTGATGCAAATTGCAGCACTTTTTAGCATTTACAGGAGGATGACAGGGGATTAGGGATGGATATTAGAGAGTCTTTGGGTCATAATAGAAGTGTGTTGTCAAGAAAGGGGAAAAGCCTTCTCATTTTTACTTCTGAATTCCTTTGTTTTCTCCAAGCATAAACCAGCCTGTTCTTTGCATCGTAAAAATTAAACCAAGAAGCTTGAACTGCATGATTTTTTAAAGCAGTCCTTATAGCTGTGTAATTGTTAAAACCTCATTTGTTGGATTGAGGGAGAAGGAGCAATTTTTCCCAGTAAATGCTAAAGAATGTTTAGAAAATATAAATGTAATATATGCATACACTTATTCTAAGTGGGCCTGTATTATGTGTTGTAAAAAAATCTTGAAAATGTTAAGGTTGCAAAATGAAACTTTCAAGTCAGGAAATGCCAGCATTAAGGTTGTTCCTTTAAAAGCTTTTGCCTGCTTTGTGGCTATGTTTCATGAACAGTCTTTAATTACTGGGTCACATGCTGTTTTTTTCCTACAGGACCACGGCCTCATTCACTGCACAGATGGGTTATGTTCTCTGAGTTCAGAATTTTAGCTTTGTTGTTTCGTGTGTGGCCCTAACTCATATTATCTGGGAAATATTCACATCCTGCTCTAATTAGAGAAATTTTCACTTCTGCATAGGCTTATCTGGGCTGCTCACCACTATAGTTGCAAAATGCTTCTCAAATATTTATACATTAATTTACATGATGCCTTTGGAAGGGGTACATAGTATGTCCATTTTACCATAGAATGACTGTTATAGACTTACCCAGATATTTTCACAGAATCACAGAATCGTCTAGGTTGGAAAAGACCTTGAAGATCATCTAGTCCAACCATTAATTTTACCTAAGATACTCAGAACCTGATTTTTCAGGATGCTTAGTGGAGTATGTGGTAAGGTGTATGTTCTCTGGCAGAGTTCCTTTTGATTTTGGTCAAGTGTAGAAGTTTTTAGCACTTCTAGAAATTACAAATTGGACATCTAGAACACAAAGGGCACACTCTTTTTAGCCACCTGGGCTGTTAGCACAGTCACAGATTGTTATAGCTAGAAAATCCAGAACAAGTTAAGAGGACATTCTTGTGGTACTCAAGACTATTTACTGCCAGTTGCAAAAGCTCCCCATCATCTTCTATTGAACTTAGGACCTTTTAAACAAAAACTAATTCCCAAGAAAAAAGCAGAAGAGATGAAAGGCATTTTTGCTACACTTAGTGACTGAAATGGGTTAAAATGAACAAATTATTTAAGAAATGGACTGTGCCTCATGAAAAGCACTCCTTCTTAACCCATGTTTTTGTCAAGATGACCTGAGAAAAAATGTATTTCTGAACCTCTGATCTGATTGATTTAACATTATGATGCCAGCAAGACCCAGCTCCTGAAAATCCCACACTTCTAATTTCCAGTATAATTGTATAATTGATGTCTTGCCAAAGCTTTTCTTTACATTAAATAATCCATCTCCCTTTTTAATATTTGCTTCCCATATTCATGTATTTACTTATTGAATCTATGTCTAAGCTCCACAGAGGAACTTCTGAGATCCTTTGGTAAAGCAGGAGTCAGAATGAAGTTCTCAGTCCTTCAACTGTCTTGAATATGAGACCATCTTTCTTTTCTTGCTATGGATGATAGGAATTACATTTTGCTGAACAAAAACTAGAAGATGTACACCAGGAGCATAGTTAATAGTATGGCTCTCCAGGGCTACTGAATCAGAATCAGAATCACAGAATCGTCTAGGTTGGAAAAGACCTTGAAGATCATCCAGTCCAACTGTTAACTGAGCAATGACAGTTCCCAACTCCACCATAACCCTCAACGCTGTGTCAACAATACATCCCCTCCAGGGATGGGGGACTCCATCACCTCCCTGGGCAGCCCATTCCAACACCTAACAACCCGTTCTGTAAAGAAATGCTTCCTAGTATCTAGTCTAAGCCTTCCCTGGCACATCTTGAGGCCATTACCTCTTGTCCTATCGCTTATTACTTGGTTAAAGAGGCTCATCCCCAGCTCTCTGCACCCTCCTTTCAGGTAGTTGTAGAGGGCGATGAGGTCTCCCCTCAGGCTCCTCTTCTCCAGACTAAACACTCCCAGTTCCCTCAGCCGCTCCCCGTACGACCTGTGCTCCAGACCCTGCACCAGCTCCGTTGCCCTTCTCTGGACATGCTTGAGTCATTCAATGTCCTTTTTGTAGTGAGGGGCCCAAAACTGAACACAGGAATTGAGGTGCGGCCTCACCAGTGCCAAGTACAGGGGGTAAGATCCCTTCCCTGTCCCTGCTGGCCATGCTATTGCTGACACAAGCCAGGATGCCACTGGCCTTCTTGGCTACCTGGGCACACTGCTGGCTCCTGTTCAGCCGGCTGTCAATCAACACCCCCAGGTCCCTCTCTGACTGGCAGCTCTCTAGCCACTCCTCCCCAAGCCTGTAGCGCTGCTGGGGGTTGTTGTGGCCCAAGTGCAGCCCCCGGCATTTGGCCTTATTGAAACTCCTACAGTTGGCCTCAGCCCATGGCTCCAGCCTGTCCAGGTTTCTCTGCAGATCCTCTCTACACTCCATTATATGACTTTTATATGTCCATTATATGACTTTTAATGGCAGAGATGACCGCTCCATGACCTTCCCTGTCACCGAGGTCAGACTGACAGGTCTATAGTTTCCTGGATTGTCCTTTCTGCCTTTCTTGTAGATGGGTGTCACATTTGCCACCCTCCAGTCCAATGGGACCTCCCCAGTTAGCCATGATTTCAGGTGAATCATGGACAGCGGCTTGGCGAGCACATCTGCCAACTCCCTCAGCACCCTTGGGTGTAACCCATCCGGTCCCACAGACTTGTGTGCATCCAAGTGGTGTAGCAGGTCTCTGGCCATCTCCTCTACAACTGTGCTGACCTCAGTCTGCTTCCCCTCCCCATCTCCCAGCTCATGAGGCCAGTGAACAGCCAGTTCCATGGCTAAAGACTGAAGTAAAGTAGGCATTGAGCACCTCAGCCTTTTCCTCATCCTTAGTTACCATGTTTCCCTCTGCATCCAGTAAAGGAGGGAGATTTTCCCTAATCCTCCTTTTGCTGTTAATTACTTTATAGAATCATTTTTTCTTATCCTTAACAGGTGTAGCCAAGTTGAGCTCTAGCTGTGCTTTGGCTCTCCTAATGTTCTCCCTGAATAACTTCACTGCATCTTTATAGTCTTCATGAGAGACCTGGCCCCTCTTCCAAAGGCGATAGATTCTCCTTTTGTTCTTGAGATCCAGCTAAAGGTCCCTGTTTAGCCAGGCCCGTCTCCTCCCCTGCCTGCTTGTTTTTCAGCACACGGGAACAGCCTGCCTTTAAGACTTCGCTCATGAAGTATGACCAGCCTTCCTGGACCCCCATATCCTTCAAGGCAGCCTCCCAAGGGATTTTGTTAATCAGTCTTTTGAACAGATCAAAGTTAGCCCTCTGGAAGTCTAAAGTGGCAGTTTTACCAACCCCTCTCTTTGTTTCTCCAAGGATCAAAAACTCAGTCATCTCATGATCACTGCACCCTAGACAGCCTCCAACCTTCACCTCCCCCACAAGCTCTTCCCGGTTCACAAGAAGCACCTAGGTCCAGGAGGGCACCTTCACTGGTCAGCTCACTCACTGGTTGTGTGAGGAAATTGTCCTCCACACATTCCAGGAACCTCCTGGATTGTTCCCTCTCTGCTGTGTTGTGTTCCCAGCAGATACCCAGGAGGTTAAAGTCCTCCAGAAGAACAACGGCAAGTGACTGCGAGATTTCTCCCAACTGTTAATAGAAAGCTTCATCCACCTCACTGCTTTGGTTGGGGGGTCTATAGCAGACTCCCACAGCAAGACCTGCTTTATTGGCTCTTAACCTAATCCACACACTCTCAACCCTGTTATCACACTATACTTGATTTCTGAGCTGTCATAGCATTCTGTTAAGTATTGGGTCACTCCACCACCTCTCCTTCCCTGTCTATCCCTCCTGAAGAGCTTGTAGCCATCGATTGCAGCACTCCAGTCATGTGAGGCACCCCACCATGTTTCTGTTATAGCTACTATGTCATAGTTCTCATGCTGCATCAGTTATTAATGCTACTGGGCATTCAGTTTGCAACCTGAAGCAGATGTGGACATTAGAATGTTAGCACCAAGGGGTTTTATGTACGGATCTCTTCCTATTGATCTCAATAGATGTTAATTTTGGCATACTAATTGATACTCCCAGATTTCATCACCAGGAAAATTTTTTAAATCAACTGCATAAACTTTTGCAATCAGACATGATAACTGTTAAAGAGTAGTAGGTTGCCAACACACAACTAGGTGTATGCTTTGTTAATGAAGAAAGATTTTTTTGTAGACAGCGGGCAAATGTGGAGATTTGTGAATCATGGGGAAAAATAGGTCAGAGTACATGTGACATGGAAAGGAAAGAGGCTGACTCAGTGTACACCTATGGCTGAATCACGCCTGCTTGTGTGGGCTCTCAGGCACAGGACTTCATGGGTGAGATTTATTGTCCATCTGGGTCCAGAAGAAGAGCAGACATAGTGATTCTATACTGAGAGGAGAGCAGACCTGTTGCCAAGACACAACAAGTCACCTCCAGGGTAAAAGTTATCTTCTCTGCCTGCTGTGATGTTATGATAAAACCACATTTCCCTTTATTTTCCTTCTTTCCTTAATGTCATTCATTCTCCTATTAAGATAAAATAATAATGAAAATCATCAAGCTAATGAAAGAAAAAATTAAAATATGAGTCAGAGGAAGATGCCTTGTATAGAAAATTTTAGCCCTAGCAGTTGAAGATGGACACAGTGTCAATGCAAGTGTCATGGGAAATGCTGGACAACACTAACTACAGGTGATGTTATTGGCTCCACCTGTACTATATATTATCTAAAACTATTTAAGCAATGTTGTCCTTCACTGTCATGTTTCTTATATTGAACTTTTTTAATAGCGAGCCTGAAAATAACAAGCTGAGCTCATTAGTAGATTAGGTGCTGCAGTGAATCCATGTGTTCAGTGTTAGTTCTTGTTCTTCAGTTTGATAGGGTATCTTTTAGAGAGCAATTACATCTGATTGACATGTTTTCATGTGCCTCTAGCCCTGACTTCTTCTTACTAAACAATTCTAGATCAAGGACAGTGACTTTTCTACTGCCATTAACTAAAATCAGGATCTAGGAGAAAAAGTTAAATACCTTTTAAGATGCAACTTGAAACAAATTATAAAATATGTATAAAGAGGAATATATTTTGGTTTCATATACTGTAGTTGTTGAAAGTCAAGTAAAAAACATAGTTTAAGGCATGGACATGCATTAAAATTAAGAAACATATTCTGTTTTTTTCTACTTCAGATAAGAAAAATGAAGTAGAGGGCCAAATCCTAACACTAAATATGCATATAGCTTTGCCATGTAATTTGCACTTCATCATTCACATTAAATGATGTAATTTAGTGAAGTTTTGTATTAATAATGCTATTATACATCCTGAAGTCATTGTAAGTAGAAGTGATTTTTTTTTTAATGAAACATTTCACTGTAAAAAAATGCTTACTTGAGGATACCAAGTGTTCTTGCCCACCGAATTTTGCTGTTTATGGAAAAGGCCTTAATTTGAAAAGGATTAAAGGCTTAGAAAGTAAACAAACAAAAATCATTCCTCCCTTACTAAACCCACTGTAACTGAATGTTTGCTTTCATTTTAATTCTATTTGTTATCTTGTACTTTCTGGGTTTATTTTTTTTCAAATTTAAAATTTATTTATTGGTTACAATGAAACAGAAGTCTATTCCCTCACTCCCTTTGCACCCCAGACTCAAGGGATGTATTTTTACATCCCTTGCATTCATCTATTACGATCTGTTAGCAAAAATTATTTGGTTGAATTTGTGTTTTGATGAAGTTGAAAGAATCTATCAGGATTGTCCAATTAAGAGTTTTTGTCTCAGCACAGCAAGTAAATATAAGCAAAAACTACATTTGGTCTCCCTTTATAAAACAATGGCTCTTTTTTTCTGATGCCTGTCTTGGGAAGCTGCATAACAATTTGTGTAACTAAATGAGCTATTTTAAGTAATCTGTCAGCTTTTAAAGATATTCTGGCTGGCCAGGGAGTTGATTTTTTTCATTTGAGGGCATATTTGTGAAGCAGAGAACATTTTGCTCTGTTTTGCATCCCATTTTCATCTATCTGCTATAAATTTGCAGAACTCCCTCCTAATTTCAAGTATGTTTCACAGGCTAGCATATCTAGGACTTTTCTGTTCTGAGACCTTTTTGATCATTGGGTTATTCTGCTTGAATGTAATAGCTAGTCAGAACTGGCTTACAATTTTTTTCTTATAGTGATTGCTGTGCAGAGTTTTGTTTGTATTTTCTTTCCAGTTTTGTTTCCCATCTTGCACTAATTCACTGCTGAATACCAATTCTTAGCATTGGTATCATGGTAGGATGTTTGGGATTATGATCAGCTTATTTTTCAAGGGAAATGCAACTCCACAAGGGAAGTGCAGATGAAAAATGGGGTGATAAATAGCATGAAAAAATAACCAGAAACACTCCTGCTCCTTGCTGTTGGCCCGTATTCTAACACAAGCCAAAACTCTAGCCTGTGGCTGTATCTGGAGAGTGCGAATTCAGATCTTCACATTATGTTTCATGCCTGTGTCGAATGGAGTGTCTTAGAGTTGGCTTCAGAACTGGATGTATGTAAGCCTCTTAAACTGGGAATCTTATAGATAGTCCAGGTCATATGGCTAGAGCAGCTGTTGACTAAATTACTGTGCTTGATTGTCTGTCTTGCCCTGAGGATTTCTGCCCTTAATAAGGATTATTTATTCCTTCGATTTTATATATATATATATATATATATGAGAATATATAAGAATGCAGCGTAAAAATAATTTATTGGATTTGCCAAAACCAGAAATGCTGGGTTACATCATACAAAGCAATAAGGACATCATTAGTCATTTGCTGGTTTACATTGAATTATCCTACATTGCGGTTTGTAGTTGTATTAATTTAGCCAAATGTGGTTGCACATACAGTTGCCTTGCATTTTTCCTTAAACTAGTTTCTTTCCCACTGATTTCTGAAGCATCTTACTTTTCTCTCCCTGCTATTACTCACACTCTGCCACTCAGTTATGTTCTGTGCTATAATGATGTTAGTAACTACAGAGTATGCCAGGTGTATTTTCCTTTTTGACAACAAAAGGCCAGATGACAAAACCATTTTGTTTCTATGCATTTTTTCCTGAAAATTTACCATAAGAAGATTAGTTCTCTCTTGCCAAATTAACAGTTTAATATAGTAATTAGCAAGTTCTGCCAAAATATCTGTTCCAGCAAGGAATTGCATTTGGGAGCTCTTCTATTTTTTCCCTTAAGCACTGACCACAGAACTTAATTAACTTTCCTTTCCATCATAAATTCCAGTGCAGGCAATGACCACTGTGTCCTCCCCCACTCCTATGGGTTCAGTTATGATAAATTGTCCCTTATGCAGCCAATCTGGAGGCAGGTGCCTATATGAATCTCAGGGGTTATACATACTGTACTATCCATAGGGCTGATTAATAACGGTCTTTTCACTGAACCCCCTTCTTTATTCTGTGTTTATGCTTCAGTGAATTAGGGAGACGTTTATGGTAGTATGAGAGAGTTCCTCCCCTCCTGATTATACTTCTCATTTAAACTAATCTCTTTTGGAATTGATTTGCACGTGCATGCTGCAAGGTACCTGCATTTAACCCCTTGACCCACGTGACCACTGTTGTGCTTCTATTGTAAATACAAACTTTGTCTGCTTCCTTTTTGTCAGTAACTCCTGTATTTGTATACATTTGCATCAATGTGTTTACTGTCCTTCCATTTTCCCTTCCCTTATTGTTCAATACTGCATTTCTAGTCATTCTAGCTGAATTGCTGTTGCCCAACAGTTTGTGTAACAGGTCTTGTATTTTGTTTGTAACTTTGCCTGTGAGGTTTTTATCCACAGAAATGACCAAAAGACATAACCAATTTTTTGAACATTTCAGGAGACTCTTTCTAGTAGTCTGCCTATATCTCAACACACACATCTGTAAACATTGTCATTAGACACATAGGAGCCAAATTTTAATCACAAAACAATGGAATATAAGCCATTATGTGTCTGTGGGAACATCTAGATGCTGCAGTGGGCATTATGCTGAATTTCCAGGGCTGCAATGTTCTTGCAAAGCACTGTGCTGTTGTGCTGGTGCACTAGTCTGGGTTTAATCACTAAACTAGAAGGACACAGCAACTCAGGGCCAGTGCTGCATGTAGTATTTGCTTCTGGTTCTGGGTCTAGCTCACTTAAATGTCTCCATACTACACTCCTTTCGGGTGAGAGTCTCTACATCAGATCAGATGTCTGCATCTGAAGATCTAAGTTACTTTGGAAATTAAAAGTTTCTCTCTCTCCAAATGTGTTCATTAGGCATGTCTGAAAACATATATGGAAGTCTTTCCAGGCCTCTGATTCCTTCCTTCTGATTACTGAACCTGAACTAGGAATTAAGGATGGGGAGGGTGCCCTCAAATTATAAATATATTTTTATAAATTCCTTTCCCAGCCTTAATATAGCATTACATTTTTGTTTGCTTTGCTGGTTCTGAACAGACAACTTCATTGCACTATTTGCAAAAATGCTTTTACATTTCCTTTATGGTGACAACCTTTTGGTCCTCAAATTGTGTGAATACAGCAAACAAACAATTTTCATTTGATGGAATTCCCCAGTGCCTTGTTGAATTTATTTTAGCTTATCACTGGGGAAAAGATTTTGGCTGTGATTGACTCCTGTTCGTTGGTTATATCCAGCACTAGAGAATTAGGTCTTTTCATTCAGTGTCAAGCATGCTGCAGACCTGACTGTTTTTTGTATACTGCTCCATTGCCCTTTATTTTAATATTTTTCTGTAATGTTTGGTCTCCAGGACCTTTGCATAATTTAATTTATCTGTAAAATTATTAGTTTTCAGACATTGCAAAATATCTATTTCCTGTTCAAGGCAGTTCTTTTTCTGTCAGGGTTTTATTTTTTTTCTTTCTGTTCCCACCACTCACATGCATGAGAAAATAGGAAGCATAACAGAAAAGGCAATGTGAGCCTCCATATAGTCATTGTTGTTCTTGGTTCAAAACCAAAGTAATCCATAATTAAATCAAGCTCAAGTGTCTTGTCACCAGATTGCCGATGAATGTTTTAATTACTAACAGGTTCCAAAAGAGGAGGAGAAAAAGCCTACTTGAAAGAATAAACTTTGTTATCTCCTACTGCTGCATGCATCTCCATCATATAAAGTTGTCAATTTGACTTCCCTCTTGAAAATATCCTCATGAAATTACTTCATAACTAGTGGAGGGTTAAACTGAAGTAATATTTAACTACAGCTTGTGATTCCTTTCATTTTGCAAAGCAGAATGTCACTAATGAGAAGTAAGATGTTTAAACTCCCTGCATTTTTCACTTATTATCCAGGTCTAACTACAGTTTGGTTATTATCTTGCATTCAAAATAAAAGCAGGACATAGAAAAAAGTAGATGTCATGCTGAGCCCAAACATCATCAAACAAAAGGCATCTTTACACTTAAAGGCTGCTCTCTGATGTTCAGATCAGCCCTTAAAAAAGCACAACAACAATTAATGCCAGGGGGTTTTCTGAGTTACTTTTGATAAGGACACTCTAAAGCGGGAAGAGTTATGGTAGTGTTGGTGCTGTTTCCTTGTTTAAAACAGTCATATTCACATACTTTGGAAATTAAAATCAACCTTTTCCCATGGAGTAAGCTTAGGTTGTTAAAAATAATGTTGGCTATTTTTAAGGTGCTTCATGATATCAAATCATAATGGCATAACAAGTGCAGTCTCTACTTAGGAAAGGTGCGTTCTGCTTGTTGAGGTTCTTTGTAAGGATGAAGGAATCTTATGGTCTTTTCTGACATTATTTATACTATATTGGAGTAGAGTAATAATCACCAATATTTTGCTAGGAACTTGTGCCTACAGCCTGAAAATCCTAACAACTATCAATAGTAATGAATTCAGTATGTGGTATAGTTTTAATTGCATGTAAAAGAACCTATTTGCTTTTACCACTTGCAAAGCCAAGGACTAATTATTTCCATTTGGGTATTATAGTAGGAAGCTTTGGTTTTTGCCTCAGGTAAAAAAGAGTTTTATTTATTTTTTTAGTGCCTGATGCTTTTACTGATTGCAGTATTTGGAATGCAAGGAGATTCCAGTAATTTCCACTGTGGCAATCTGTGATTGGACTAACTGTGAACCCAATTCTAAGAGAAATTACTATGGTCTGTGTTATTAGCTACGTTGAGTGTACTACTGCAGACTAATGCTGCTGCTATGCCTCTATAGGTGTTACCAATGTTTAGATAGATCGAAATGCTTTCCAGTCTGGGTATGTACTTTTTATTTACATACTCCTTCTGTTTATAGTGAGAGTTGGGTGATGAGCTCCACCTTTCCACCATACTCTCACTTGAGTCTCCCTGTTCACATGCTTTTTTTTCTCTAGCATTTTTTTTTTCCCTGCTGCAGAATATCTTTACATGAGTATACAAAGTCATTGTTAGAAACTAAAGTAGCAAGGAACTTGGTTGTTGCTATTCAGAGTAAAATTTGTTCCAGCAAGTCCTAAAGTGTCTACAATGCTAATATATGAGTTTTTAATGAGATGCTTTTTGTTAAAACAGACCTTGAAATGTGAATCCATTAGTGAAATCTTCAGCACATTGGATTCGAAGCTGTTTAGATGATGTGATTTTTGAAAAGTAGCACAACCTATAGCTTTATGTGAAGTCTAGGTTACCCGTTGTTCAGTGTATTACACGGGGATTTGATGAAGAGTGCTACATGTTAGAGCTGCCATTCATCTAGGACAAACATAAGAAATCATTAAAGTGCTATTTAGTAAGATAACTGAGACACCCTTGAAAACCTAAGCTAAGGCTAGACTTTCAGGACAGGAACTGAGCTACATGGAGGAAGGAGTTTCACTGTGGACTAGATGCAAAGCCAGAAATTGGGAAATTCATCCTTGTGGGGAAAGAGGAAGAGGACATTTGAGTGCTCCAGATGAAGGAAAGACCAGAGTCAGTAAGGCAGAGGCAGAGGGAGCATGGGCAGGAAAATGAAGATGCTTGTAACATGATCCTGAAAGAAAGCTAGAGGGGAGCCCTTCAGTACAGGCTAGAAAAAAGCAGCATCCTGCACTGAACAAGTGCTGTTTTCCCACTGTGTTTAGGGGAACAGGACATATATATTTTTGAAAATAAACATACTTTGCATCAAAGAAATACCTGACTGTCATCAACTTCTTCATGTAAAAGGGAAAAGAATACATAAGATGCTGCTACTCTGATCAAAACGTAGCATTATTTGTCTCTCTCTCTCTCTGCCTGTTCCAAAGAACATATGAGGCTGCTGAAAATGCCTGCTGAGGGCCTTATTATGGCAAATTTTTAAGGGTATTTAAGCTCCTGAAGATGTAGAGGCAGCTAGTGGAGTTTTTAAAACCACTCAGGATCCCAACTCGCTTTGTAGACAATGGCAATTAGATACCCAAATGTTTTAGAGAGATCCTGTTAAAGGGCCTCTAAGTCTTTTGGTACTTTGGAAAGGATGCACCCTCATCCTTTAATCCGAACTGCTTTTCACTGTGAACATCCTATGGCTGGTGTCTAGTGCTGACAAATATATTTGTCTGTTCTCTCTATCACTTATTCATTCTGGGGGGCAATAGAAACAGACCATATATTTTTGGGAAAAACAAGACTTTAAGTGGAAGCTCAACTCTTGAACGGCTTTTTAGTTTTCACAGTTCTCTGGGGTCTTGAAAATAAGAACATCCTCTCAGCTTCATGAGTGTGATGCAGGATACCTAGGAATAACAGGAATCAAATCTGGGAACTGAGATCTTTATCAAGGAACATCAACAATGTAAATGTAAACTTTTTTTTCAGTGTACTGAAACCCTGCCATTATTAACACAATCAGTATGTCAGTGTTCTGTTTGAAATGTTTATTAAATTCTGTTCTTCTTACTTTCCAGAACTCTGTTTTGCGCAGAAGCCACTCTAGATTACAAGAGTTGGGTTCAGCTTTTTTATTTTCTGTATGTGGCCACACCTTAGCTATGTATTAAGACAACTTAAAAATGTTAAATACTTATTCGTAGGATTAATTTACAGTATTATTTCCAGGTTGAATCTATGGAATCCAGATCTAAAAATGATTTGTATGTTTTATACAAGACATCCTGTAAAAGTAAGTAATACTCACTATTCAAAACAGACAAAAATGCTACAATGTGGCCTTGAGTGAATGAAAGCTGATCATCTTTTCAGGAATTGAGAGTTGGCTTGCTCACTGAAAGAGATAAATCTCGTAATTGCTACTTTTAACTAGAAGAATGTAGAATATTCTGTTGCTTCCTACAATCTTTTCATAAGCCCTGCTTTCTGTGTATCTGTGGCATCTCAGTAATTCTGAGCATGAAAAAATCCTGAAGTTATTTTCGCTGTTAATTTCAGTGGCCGCTGTTTGCCATTTTGATTATATTGCCAAACTTTGAAGGTCACCTTGTTCTTAGCAGTCCCATCAGAACAAAGTGCTAATGCTGACTTTTTTTCCTGGCAATGTAGAGCTGTAGCTAGCACACAAGAGAAGTCCATCAAAACTTTATCCTCCACTGAGTATTATTGCATTTGTAAAGATAATATTAATACACAGTTCTAATGCTCTATGGATCATTATCTGGCAGTGGACCAATAATTGGGTATAAAACGTTAACAACTAAAAAGGAATACTAATTCCTTTGGGCTTATAATTGTTGTTTATTACAAATTGCTACCAAAATAGGCCTGAGCTGATTCATAGAGAATTAAGTAGATTTGGTTTAGTAATGTTTTCAGGTTTCTGAATAAATTATGAATGTATCTTGACTGTTAGAAGGAGCCACCGACATTATGAAATGGTAATGAACAGATCTGCAAGAGAAAAACAGCCTCAGCTGATCATCCTGTTCAAAACCTATTAAGGCTTGATGAAATGAAAAGATTTTTTTCCTTCCATGTATAGATGTGCAACAAGTCATAAGTTGTGGACTTTAATAATATATTTTCTTCACAAGCAATAACACAGCAATTAGGAAGTGCTCACTGAGGTAGAAATAATGGTAACTGCTGCACAGATTAGCTTTGCTAAAGGGAGCTCTCAGACATACAGTAAAACAACATACTCCATGTTCCTGTTGGTGTGTAATTTCTACTTTATTTACTTATCATCTCAGTTAAAGAGGACTCCTGGCAGTAATGAGGCTACATAAATGCACATATAATACTATAAAATGTTACAAATTATATAAAAGATAAATCTAATGATTACCTATTATAATGGCAGTGCAAGCACTGGGGAAATTGTACAGTTCTGAGAAGCCCATGGCTAGCAAAAATGCTACTGCACAGTGTATTCATTATTTCTGAGCTTTGACTTCTGCATGGCTGTTGGTAAGATATGTGTAATTCACTTGGAAGGGAGCTGCTAAACACAGTGGCTCACAAATCTTTATCTAGTACAGCAATACTTAGAAGTACTGTGTTGAGTATGAAAATAACAATCTTGAAAACTTGGAGGGGTTTTCTTGCTGGAAATCCAGATATTTGTTACCACTGTGGTAAAAATTAAGTTAACATGACTGCCAAAATGAATCTCTTACACTGTAACTGCCTTTAAAAATAAACATGCAAAAAATGCCACATACAGCAAATTCTGTCGCAAGAAGGCATGTTCAAGTCCATCAGTGCTAACTCAGGGAAATGGATATTAGTATCTGAGCCCCAGCACAGTTTTAATCTTTAAAATCTACAAGGACTCTGACTCTGATGCGTCTGATGTAAAACATTAAAAAAAAAGGTCAAACAGGATTTAGTTATAGATTAAGCATAGATCATTGAGAATATGTGCTTACAGTAAAACATCTGTAAAATAGCAAATGTTAATTGAAATAAATTATAATTAAAAAGCACTTCAAAAGTATCAAGTTGTTTTTTTTTCTTTATACGCTGGGTGATAGTGCCTGAATCCTACCCCCTCCTCCTGTGAAGACGTTTACAGGATTATATATGTAATGTTGGATGCATAGGCAATATAGAGGATCTGTTTCACAGAATGGTATGCTGATATTAGAGGCATTCTGTGCTGAGTAAGTTATGATATTTGTATAAGTGAAATATGTAAAAGAGCCAAAACTAGGATTTTAATAAACAAGTGACGAAACAAGTGACTAAAGTTAAGCTGTTAAACATTCTCTCTAACAGCTGAGCACTTAGTATTTAAAATTTAAGTGCTTACTAATTTAGGAAACTAAATATGGATTTACTAACTGTAGTCATGTGTTGTGAAATACTGGCCTTGAAGAAGACAGTGATTTGTAGGTGCTTTTTTTTAAAAAAAAAAAAAAAAAGAGAGAACAAAGGGTATATCAGCTCTTTCAGTGCTGGTAGATTGTAATAAGGTGTAGACCAGAAGTGAGTGTAGAATTCATGGACATGTTTGAGGAAGCCCTGAAAATGGGATGGAGATGGTGTGTTCATACTCTCTGCTTTATGCGGTAATGCTGCAGTGGCTAAAACTGGAGCTGGAATGGAAGGGTGCCAGCAAGATAGCAGTCTTGTAGTCTATGAGAGGATATGAATGGGAAATATTAGACAGTTGATTTTTATGGTTGGTGTGTTACAGACTTGCAGAAACGATGGAAGAAGAAGGGATTTAATGTCAATGATGTCACAAACATTATGAGGAATGACAGGGACTAGCCTCTTGGAGCTGAAGAGAGTGATGAATAAGACACATTTGTATTTGAGAATACTCTTTTTATCCAAGGAAAGTATATCTCCAAGATATTTTTTCTGACAATGAATTCTTTTCTGCCATCTTTTCTACCTCTGGAAGTTCTAGATTGGGACTAGCTTTTTTCCTTCTTTTTTTTTCCCCCCTCCATGAATACTTTTGTAATGAAGGGCACAAAAATAGGATCCTTTATGGAGATACCTAGAAAACTGCAGTCTCTCAAAAGATAAATTTCTGGAGAGGAAAATGAAGAGACTAGTTAACAGGCAGCAAGGCTCATAACAGAGTAATTGTTAAGGTAATAAGCAATTGAGTAAAACAGGCTAAATTTTGTCCAATAAAGGTGTATATATTCAGTTACTTCAAAGCAGTATATTTATTGTTAAAGGGTATGACCTGAAGTCAGTGAACTTCAGATGTTACTTTAAGTCTTGCACTGTGTTTTTGTGTTTGACTCTCAGAGAAGAATAAAATGGCATACTCCTGCTCTCATTTACCAATTCCAGTACTATGACATTTGCTAACTCATCAAAAGTCACCAAGGGGAAGGTGGCAGCTGATATGGGTGTGTCAGCCTTTATTTCTGTTTGCATGATGAAGGCATCCATTTATTACTGAAATGCCCGTTCAAAAGTTCTTTCATTGGGCCAGGACTTAATTACTGCTTTAAAAAATGTAGGAACCCCATCCTCCTTAACCAGTCACTCTTACAGTACCTTTAGTGTCTCTACAAGATTATATCAATGTCAAGAACAGTGAGCTAATTTTTATATGACAGCCAGAAACTCTTCCAGCAGCTCCTGGTAAGTGATAATTTCTTAAACTAAATGGTGTAGAAGACTCCCTGGTTGCTTCCCTGCAGTGACAGTCATGTGCTTGCCAGCTCCTGGCTGAAGCAAAGAAGATGCTGTCCTTACATCCACACCAAGTTTTGCCTGGTTTGTGATGCATGAACTAATTCCCCTTCATGTGTATATATCTGGTGGTGTGGAATTATACTATCAAGAAATGTATGTCTTCAATAAGGCATGACAACTTATCGGTACTATAAGCTATAGATAATAGCAGTCTACTGTGCCTGACTCAATCTCCCTGTGCTAAATCATGTCAGCATCTGAAATTCACTGTTCCATAAAAAAGAATAGAAGGAGCCAAAATATCTGTGCACACAGGTATGCGTGTATATAGCAAAAAATTATAAGTCATTTGGAGACTCTTAACAATCCCTGCTGAATCCCCTGGGAATAAGTTTTTGCCTGGTTAGTATTCCAAGGGAAATGACAGAAGCCCAGTCACTTGGGACATTTGCAGCTAGACCAGACAAAGCACCTCAGCATTTTAGAGCGGGAGGCACTCCTGCCCTGGCAGAGGAATGTTATTAATGACCATTATGTCTTGTGCATCTATAAGATAAATTCTTTGAGTTTCTGCTCAACACAGATATGCCTCAGTTTGTAAAAATCACTATTCACATTTTAGAGTGTCCCTTATTATTTTTCAAGATCAAAGCCATAAGATTCAAGAGGCAATCAATGCATAAGTAGTCCTTTTTTAAAAGTTTAGGAATTAGAAATAATTCACATTGTATAAATTGCATGGCATAATTATTGCATTTAAATGTTACATTATACTTATGTTTACATTAATTCTTAATAGGTCTGATTTTTTTCCTTCTGAAAACATAATTGGAAACAATATTTTCCCTCTTATTCTAATTAAAATATTTTAATAAATGTTTATTTAGATACTATGTCATGGAAGGTTGCAGCCTTGGCTGCCTAATGTAATGTAAAAATCAATTAGATACAGAAAAATATCTGGTTTTAATTTACAAAGACTAGATATCTGCCTGATCGCTGCTGGGTAGCAATATCCATAATGTTTTATATATTAAAATAGTAATGATTAGTATTAATCTTGGACATGCTGTAGTATTTACCTATTCATATATTCAAAGGTAATCTGTTTCCTTGAATGCAGCTTTTGAGTTGCCATATTGTGTCATTTCTTTACCACAACGTCTTCTACAGTGGTTTGAAAGCAATTTCTAACATGCATCATATACTCGAGGTTTATTTGTCTCATGCAGAGATCAGCATGCAAACATTGCTGCATATATAAGCCTTATAACTAATTGCATGCAAAACAATGTAAAGATTTGAACATTGTACAGCAATTAATAATATCTCTGCTAGTGTAAGTATATTTCCTTCTCTCCATACTCTCTTCCTCCATGCCCCCCCAACCATAAATCATTTCCAACCTGTCAGAATGGATCTGTGCTGGCAAAGAAACAAGGCTAATGTTTCAATTTTCTCCATCTGGTAAGATATTTTCTGTTAGTTTTTCTCCCTCTCTGTAGTTATTGAATTTACATGAAGAACTATGTATTGTAGACTAATAAGATTCCCTGAAAGAGAGTGGAGGAAGCATGACCTGTCTCCCACTAAATCTGAGGTCGTGTGAGATAGGATAAATTCTGTCATGTTAATATTATCGAGAAGTGTAGCTGAGGACCAGACTGCTTTCCTGCACCTCTGGTGCAAAGGGGAGGATGCCGGTATACTGGCAGAGAGGCAAGGATTGTGGCCGTAGGCCTGTGAGTCACTGTACTCTTAAGCACATCATTCCATTCTTCTCAGTGTACAAAATCAATTAAAAATTAATTATAGGAAAATGCTTATTTCTTTTCCTAAATACCAGTCACTCCAGCATCTGGGCTTTCACATCTATGTCCTTTTTGTGGCTTAAACTGCAAGCTTCATGGGTTACTGTTTTTTTTTCTTAATTTATGTTACGTATATTATTAATTACTTTTAAAAAATAATTCTGCATGGGAAAAAGCAATATCCTCTCTGAGTACCAGATCCTGTGTTCATGATAGCCCTTGTGAACAGTGCTCTGTATTGCTGTGGGAGTCTCCATTACAAACTGGCTCACAAATGATGTACGGCTTTGTTATAGCCATTAAAAATAAAACCTAACTTCACTTACTTGGACAGGGAGAAATTTTTGGTCCTTCTGAAGTAACCACATCCTGTACTTGTAGGATCCATAGACAAAAAGGAATATATTGAGTGTACAAAATAGTAAATCCTTTTTGAATAGTTCAAAGCTTCAGCCCTTGAAGCATAGCACCCCTTGGGGGAGAGGTACAGCAAGGCATGGGTAGCAAAGATGGACTTGGCAATGAAGCTCTGTTCAGTGCTACTACTCCCAACTCCAGGCCAGAAACACTTTTCTGGGTAGCTGATTCATGTTCTAAATAGAATAATTCCTCCCTCTTCTTGCACTTGTTCCTTACTTTGTGCCTAGCATTTATCTGAGGATTTTAGCCAATTTGCACTTCTTGTCAAATCCAAGTGTTCAGGATTGAGTTGAAAGTAAGAAATTATATTAAAATGATGATGTAATTAACACCCCTCCTTTTTTTTGTTGTTGTTGTTTGTTTGTTTGTTTGTTTGTTTGTTTGAATTTACCTTTGGTTGTTTGAGACCTTTTGAGTACATTCAGTTAATATTTTTAGGTTTTCATGTTTGAGAAATCTAGACACTTTTTTAATGGAAACTCAGATTCACATTTATTCATATGATTTCAGCAGTCAGAGCTTGAAGAAAAATAGCAAATATCACAAGATTCATAGGAAAATAATGAGAGTTGGCAACACTATCAATTTCCTCTGAGCATACTTCCATTATAGTTAGGTTATTGGACATAGTTATTTGTTATTGCAAGGTTTCCTCTGTATGGAAAGAGCGGAGAGCCTTGATCTGAAAGAGAACGAAACCCAGGAAAAGCAGACGTAAATTCTCTGTGAAAGAGCAGAGAGACAGTGTGCATGTGCATGCAATGCCTCTGTCTCCATGGATAGTCAGCACTGCACACTGAAAACAAAATGCTGTTTGACTTAACAAGTAGGGAGAGTACTTAGAAATGTAGAGGCACAAAAATGCCTATGTAATTTCACAGCTAAATACACTACAATTATAATCTAATGCAATAACAATTTTAAGGGTCATTTCATAGTAAGAGATGAGATATCTTTTGAGTGGTAGAAAACTCCCATCTAGCCATCACCTAAACAGTAGTTACGGTTCCCTGGGAAGGGAAACATTTGGACCAAATTACTGATACATGGACAAAATACTTTTTCAAGTGCTTCCTTGGTGTACCTGAAGTTCTTAGAAGATGAGGAAGGCTTTAAAATCACATATCCTCATACACACCTGGAATCAATATCCCTGTCTAAAGGAATTTAACCTTTCCTTATTTGTGGGTTTGATATCTATATCTTTTCTTATTTAATGGTTAGTTATTGGTGGTTTTTGTTTAGACTTCAGCAGCTCCACAATGCACTCTGCACAATGTTCCCTGCACCTGGAAGTAAACTATACACATCCCAGGACATGGAGTTGTAGAACTATTGATAACTAAAGGGTAACTTTACTTTTTAATGAGTTCTAGGCATATGGCAAATAGTGCACTATACTTAAAACATGAAGACTCTGGGTAAGATCCTAACTAAAGACAAAAGTAATGGGAAGACTCCTTTTATCCCGTAACTTCAGTCTCAGCTTTTTCCTTTTTATGTATTTGCAAAGTCTGTGTAAGTCTTATTTGTGATGATGTTCATTTCAGCCCCTTGTGTTGCTCTGTGGTCCAGCAGTGACTGGGAGCACTTCAGAGACAGCACGCTTTCAGGTGTCACATTACAGCATCTCCTCCGGGTGATAAAAGAGAAGTATTAATAAGCTCCAAAAAACCCTCATATGCAGTACTTTCACCACTGCAATGCTGTTCATTAACATGTTAGTAAGCATCAATAGATGCCTCCAAAAGAGACCAAAAGCAGCCAAAATAGAGCTCCTTCTTCCAAACATAAGCAGTGGTATAGAAATACTAGGTTTGAAAGGAGTGTTCCATTCTGTTTCATGGGTCTTTCAAAACAACGATATAAGTCATCGTTATTAAATCAAAAAGGCACCTCTGTGCCTGCCAGCCTTTATGTCTGCCAATCAGATTTCTGGAATGCTGTGTTTTCCCTTATAAAGCTAAGATGTGGTATGATGGGCTGAGAAAGGCAGAAAAGAGGAGAAAAAAATATTGAACTGATCAAAATATATATCAGGAATTGTTAAAATATGTTTGTGAAGTATTTCACCTAATTTTCAAAATTATTTTTTCCCAGTTCTGCTGACCTACATCTCTAATTTTATGTTTATTCAAAGTATGTTTTTCTTTTTATTCAATATTACATCTTCCTCAGAGAATGTTAACTGATTTTTCAAAAGGCAAAATAAAACAGAAAGGGGGAGTTGTAAGAAATGTCATATACACAATGTGTGTATATATGAGTAAAAGGAAAAACCATGATGAAATTGATGTCAGTTTAAAACATTAAGGAATTATAAGCAAGTCATTACATTAATTAAAAAATCTAAAAAGGTGTCTTCCAAGGCAATAAAAAGTGGGGATTTGCTTATCAGTATTTTAACTACTTGCTTTTGGAAATACATGACCTCAATGGAAGTAGCTGAGATTTACAAGACATCTATCTATGTGTAATGTGATATATATTGCTGTTTGCTCAAGAAAAGAAATAGCCAGTCATTTTTGTTGTTGGTTCATCTGTGGTACTTGGGACGTAAGTAGCTCCTAACACTGTTCATTTCAAATAGGTCTTTGTTAGATGTTTCATGCCATAGAAGTCAATGAGACTGAAATGACTGTTGAGTATATACCTGGTTTTGGACTTAGTGGTGTTTGACAGAAGCATTTACAGAGGCAAGAACCCAAATACTTGCTTTTTTAGAAAGTTATTTAGATTGTAAGATTGCAGTTGAAGTAAGTACTTACTAAATGTTATCATTCCTAGTCAGTTTTATTCTTCATCTACTGTGCAATGAGATACTGCTAAATTCCCAAGCAAATGTACAAACCCAAAGTGAAATGCTGGCATGCCTGTCAAGGAGCACCAACAGAGTGTTCGGGTCAGGGCACTATTGGAAATACTTTGGTTTCTGAATGCTGCAGAATTGCAGAAGCACAGCTGAGAAATTCAGGATCAAATTATAATCACAGCTGTGCTTTCACTGCCAAAAGGGAAAGTTGCCTTCACCTCCCCAGGCTTCCTCCTAGTTATGAAGTCCTGCCCCCTCCTTGCACAGACTTTGTCCTTAGTAAAACTCTTTGCTAGTCTTGATTCTGTAGGCTGATCCCCTCCCCTCCCCTATTTCTTATTT
>NW_020799109.1:17250111-17268443 GCF_003259725.1 Athene cunicularia | reverse complement strand
CCGCCTCGCCTCGCCTCGCCTCGCCTCTCCTCCCCTCCCCTCCCCTCCCCTCCCCTCCCCTCTCCCCTCCCATTGTTGCTGGGTCAGTTTTCTACGTTTTTACTTCTCTGAAAGGGCTCAAGTCCAGGAAGAGCCAGAGGCAGGAGAGAAGAGTATGTGGTGAGGACAGTTGTGAGCAGACAGCAGCATTGAGCTTTTCCTTTTTCAACAGCAGTAGCCAGTGGGATCAGCTCACCATGGAACATGTAGCTTCACCCAAAGCAGCAGATTCACCTTTGTGTTGCAGCAGATTTTTGTCTAATACGCTCATAACTGATGCAGATATAATTACTTTTCCTGACATATATTATCATATTGGAGATTGATGTCTGATCTAATGAAGGAGGATAGTAAAGCTACTTAGTGTTACCTGTGATCAAGAATGAGAATGCTCATATTTTTCCCAGGCAGTTTTTTGAACATGCTGATTTTTTTATCTAGCTACTCCACTGGATAAATCCCTCATTTAACATATTTCAGCATTAAATACATTTCAATAATCAGATTATGGACATCTTTAAATAGGTTTCTGATACAAAAGTTTATGGAAGGAACTCTACTAAATATACAGTTGTGAGAAAATGACAGAAAACCATACTAGATCTAATTATGCTCCGAAGAAGTAATTTTATTTATAGTTTTGTTTTGTGCCTTGAACTTTGGTAGCACATCTTGGAACTATATTCAGACTACTTTGAATTTTAATTTATTCAGTCAAAAGCCAGGCCAGCATTGTTTATTGTGTGGATTATATTCATACTTACTGAAAAATTTACTAGCACTGAGTTTCTAATTATTGTTTTCATCCATGCAGTGAGATGTTTTGCATGTTGCCTTCTGACCACTGCCCAGCTGGAAATCATTTCAAGTTTTGTAGGGTTTTGGTAGTGCAGACTAAGAATTTTACAAGATGCATGCATGTCTAGAACCTTTGCATAGCTCTTATCATTATGTGGAAATATTTACTGGAAATATATTATGCATTTCTTATTTCCTGAGAAAGTCAATGATTTTGTCCTGTAGCACTGACTGTCTGGCCCAGTGGTGACCTTCAGCAGCATACCTGAAAACAGTATCTATGGCACAGAAACTCATTTAGGTAGGATAAAGCAGACTCCAGAATTCTCCACAGTAGTGTTACAATTCTGGGGTGCAGGACAGCTCGTATAAATAAACACCTAGCTGACTTTGGCTGCAGCACTGCCTAGTCTAGGAGAGAAGAACAGAAGCAAGTTTATTTAGTGCTTTCTTCAGCTGTAATCAGAGGTTCATTTGCAGCTTCTAGGCTTGGGGGGAGAGGCTAGGCACATGCTTCATCCAGGTACATCAGAACGACCCTTTCCTTATATGTTGTAGCCATATAAACAAAAATGTTTTACTACTTCCAAAATGATATACTTATTAATAGTAGAATATAGTCACATAAGATTATAAATTCAGATGCTGGCTCTTTGTTGATACAATGTTTGAAATATTCTTCTCCATAATAAGGACTTTTGGTTTGTCTTCATTAAGCTCCCTGCTATTTTTTTCCATAAGATAATGTAAAGTCTGCTATGTGTGGTATTTCTGTAAACAAAACAGTGTTTAGTGTTAAGAACTCTCAATAAACAACCATTAGACTCTCTAACAAGATGTTTTAAACTTTAGAAAAGTTTGACTTTGACATTTCCCAGATGCCTGCTTTCATCACGCTCTTAAAGTTCTGCTTTAATATCTTGGTTGTGATTTTGGACATTTTGATCATTCATAGTTTTATCATTTTGGGTGAGATTTAAGTAGTAATATTTTATTATTTTCTATAACTGTTCATTGTATGTGCGTATACATAATTTTATTTTGCTAAATATAGGATTGGCTATATTCCCTTATTTTATTACTGTGCAGGTTCGGGTTCCTGCCTGAATTTCCTGCCTAGTCTCCCATTTTTTTTCACAGACAGAGCTCCCGTCATCTGTGAAAACTGATTGACCCAAGGGCCTAAAAACTTTTTTTTTTTTAACCTATAAAAAGATACCAGAAGAATGCAGCACAGTTAATGTGGTGATTTGTCTTTGCGATTCATTTCAATACCTTTCTTATCTGTGGTAGCACTGTAGTGCGTGTGTTAATGTAGTACATTCAAACATCAGCAGATGGGGCCCTTGTTTCCTTTGAAGAATGGTTTGTCTTTGAATTTTATTTTTTTTAATGTCTGTGGCAAGAATGAAATTTTCTTGTTATAATACATTAAATTAATGTATCTTTGTAGCAGATAGGGATCTAAACGCAGATCTAAATGCCTGAACTTTAGTGGGAAGCGAGTGTTTCCAAATCTAGCTGGAGATCTAATTTTAATGGCTGCCCCTTATTTCTGTAACTGACTGAACAAAAACCTCTGCTTTGAACACTTCAGAAATTTTCTAGAGTTTGGAAACCAGCTATCTGCCTTGTGGTTGAATCCATCTTTCAACTATATTTCATAACACTTTCTATAGGTAAAAGAATAAAACAAATTTCTATGTCTTCTCCGGAACAGGCAGCACCTTTCGAAGTTATTTACAAAACACAGTTTCCTTTCTCCCAAGGTAAAATAATGTAAAGGCTGTATAAAAGTGAAGAAAATAGCATGGTAGAAGCAAAGCAGGAGTCGGTGTAGAGGTTAATGCTTTCTTTTAACTGTTGCATTTCAGGGAAAAGCATAGGGACATGCAGCTAAGGATAACATATGTCTTAACTCAATTTCCTTGCTTTTGAAAGACTTAAGTTATAAGTAGAATGGGCTGAATATTTGAATATGGTAGTTTCGTTTCTAAGCTTGGTTGTCCCTTTAACTGATTCTGTTAGACCTAAAATACATGCATTTTATTTATAAGTAAAAAATTGTATGGAAGGCAAAGCAATATACTCTGATGCCTTAACCAATCTTACGAATGTATTACAAATTTATACTTGTATTTTGCAAATGGGTGTCTCATCGTTTGGAATAACTTTTTCAGAGTTGTTAATCTTTCTGATCTGAATAAGAACCTTATTTGAATGTGGCTATAAAGTGGGTTTTTAACATAATGTATCATAGAGGGCAAATCTTTCCTATTATTAAATTGAAACACCAAAATTGCTCCTTCTGTGCTATTGCAATCTGTCATGTCAAAATGACTGTTGCTTGCTTATGCCAGCTTCTTCATGTGGTACACATGTGCACTACCTTACAGACTGCAGGGGGAAAAAGGTAGAATAACTAATACGTTAAAAAATTCAGCATGTCAAGAAAACAAGTAATGTTTGAAAGAGGAGCACACAGGTTGCATTTGTTGGATATTGATACTAAAGGTTAAAGTCCTGCTATTACAAAATTGAAAATTATGTAACATGGAGATGGTTATTAGGTAAAGCATATCAATTTGGTACATCATTTTTGGTTGCTTATACATAAAAAAAAAAAAAAGACATTGGTGCAGCCATGTTTTCCACTTATTCTTTACTTTCACATAGGAGACTTGTTGACATAAAGCACATATTCAATATCTGATGGTGCAGGGCATGCAAGGCCTCTGAAAAATTATTAATATTTTAATTCTATTTTTTTTAAACTTCATTTTTTTCTGGAGGTATGATTTCTTTTCCAGAATTCAGTAGGAAGCAAACTTCAGGAACGATTTACTGGTTGCTCATTTAGCTGATTTGGGTGCATAACTCAGAAACATTATGTCCCATTGAAAGATCACCTAAGCATATCATTCTGCTTGAATTTAAATTATTTTATCTGCATCATATGGTATAATCTGAGCATCTCAATGCTTCCCTGTATTACTGATTTTCCCTTATATTCCCCTATATATTAGTCTGGATTGGGCCAAATCGTTCTATTCTTTATATAGATAAAATATAGGGGGAAATAATCTGATCAAATCATTGGAGTTTTACTGGATTTTTACTGGTGTAATTCCCATCAAAATTTTGTTCCCTGCACGCGTTGTCAGTGCTTTAACTCAAGAGGGAAAAATTGACTTGCACACCACATTGACTCTATTGGCATTTTCTTCTAAAATGGCAGTGGATTATTTTTCAGGCAAGAAATTACAATTTTATTTGGGCCACAAAACACTCGGGAAAATATTTTTCTATACAGAACATTTTTCTTTCTGTTTACATGAAAATGAATGTTTTTAAGGTGTGTGTACAGTATATAAAGAAAGAGAAAATGTTTAGGTTAACTATGAACTACTTATACAGCGCATTAAGTAATACGCTGTATAAGATCCAAGGATACAGTACTGTTGCCTGATTTAAGTTATTATTAGAGTGGCTTATTGATCGTTTTACTCAACGTACTAATTTTTGTATCTCTTTAGCCGTGTATTCATCATGCAAATGTTCAAATGGAATTTCACTTCCTGTTGCTCAAGAGGGAGAGAAAAGATGTTTAAACCATTGAGTAGGAGGAAAGGAGGGAAAGAAACTTAACTGAAAGGGAGGTTCAGAAGTAGGGAGCTCTGCTTTAGTTGGAAACTGAGATAGTGCAGCTGTTTAGAGCCACTTACATCTTTGGCAATGCCAATGGTCATGATTTGAGTGTCATTAGAAACTTCTGTATATTGTAAAGTATAAAAAAGTGAGGAAGGAAGGGAAAGGGGTTTGAAGAACAAGGCACTTCTGCAGACAAATATCTTATTTATAGTAGCTTTATCTAGGAATTTTTAGACATATAAGTAATGATCATTACTAAGCATCCATGAGACCATTTATCTAAGCCAGTCAGAGAGGGACCTGGGGGTGTTGGTTGACAGCTGGCTGAATATGAGCCAGCAGTGTGCTCAGGTGGCCAAGAAGGCCAGTGGCATCCTGGCTTGTGTCAGGATTAGTGTGGCCAGCAGGGACAGGGAAGTGATCTTGCCCCTGTACTTGACGCTGGTAAGGCTGCACCTCGATTCCTGTGTTCAGTTTTGGGCCCCTCGCTACAAAAAGGACATAGAGGTACTCTAACATGTCCAGAGAAGGGATACAAAGCTGGTCAAGGGTCTGGAACACATGTCCTATGAAGAGTGGCTGAGAGAACTGGGATTGTTTAGTCTGGAGAAGAGGAGGCTAAGGAAGACCTTATCACCCTCTACAACTACCTGAAAGCTGGGTTTGATCCTCTTTAGCCTAGTAGAAAGCAACAGGACAAGAGGGAATGGCCTCAAGTTGCACCAGGAAAGTTCAGACTAGATACTAGGAAGCGTTTCTTTCCAGGAGGGGTTGTTGGGCTTTGGAACGGGCTGCCCAGGGAGGTGGTGGAGTCCCCATCCCTGGGAGTGTTCAAGAGTAGGGTTGATTTGGAGCTTAAGGATATGCTGTAGGTGGGAACTGTGCTAGGCGAACGGTTGGACTAGATGATCTCCAGGGTCCTTTCCAACCTAGATGATTCTGTGATTATACCTACTGGATCTTCTAAATCTAGAGTTTATTTTGCAGTTTGGTGCTCTCTCTATTTTTCTGTTAGAAATGCGTTATAATCAAAATGTGAAATAAAATGTGAATTGTGTGGGTTAATCTTAAACTCTTTTCAAGAAAAGTTCTTTGGTGAATTTTTCTAATGGACATTGATTATGGGTTCTGTCTTCTTGTAAGTCTTACACAAAATACATTGAATGAAAGCGATACATAGATTATCTCTTTTTTTTCTAACGGATGATCAGGTCTGGGTGTGGTGGAGGTGGTCCTGTGTGCTGTTTTTCTTGCTAAAATATTGTAAAAATTGTTGCCACGAAGCATAACAGTGAATGTCTGTCTGACATAACCCAATGTGGGCTAAATTTTGGAGCCAAATGAAGATGTTCTATTCTTTGCATTTCTGAGGCTGTAGCTCTATGAAAAGTGTGGAGGTTTTAGGTGAGAAGGGCTTTTGTAGGATTTCCTTAAGGAGAGCACTATATACTGGTGTTACAGGAAACTCCCAGAGTGGGTCAAGAGGGGATCCTCCTCCAGATCAGAGTTCACACCTCTCTGCATCTCTGCACCTTTAATGAGGGGAGGCTGGGTATATTTGGTATATTTTATTCTCTGCAAATCCTATTTACCTTAAGACTGTACAAAAGCAACTAATATAAGAAAATATTTTATTTTTATCTACCTTTTGGAGCATAACAGCAGAGCTGGTTGTGCTTAGAACTCTACCTTACTGATCTTGGAAGATTCCTCAGATGAGGAGCTCTAGAAATTGGTGCCGGAGCTGACATTTTCGTTGTGTGTCACTGGATCTAACAAAATGTGGCAGGCTTGAATTCCAGCATATCATCACCCTGCTCTTACAGCTGGATTTTAGGTAGCACTTAGCTGTACTCCTGAGGAGTTTGGCTGATTCCCAGGGCAACCTGTTCAAGACTGCAGAAAGTTAGACATTATTAATTGTAACTTTGGATTGTCTGTTTTAAAAATTCATGTTTTAAGACATTACAGCATGGTTTCTTAGCTTGATTTTCACCACAGTATTGTATGCAAATAATGTTTGATGTTTCACAATACTTTAAATTAATCGATAACCATTTACAATGTTAACACTATCTTAATGAAGGTTTTTGCTTGGGATTACAAACAGCTGCTGGAAATACAGTTCATCTATCATTTATAATCTTTTATTAAATTTGCACCTGGCAATGAAGCTATAGTTAGAAGTCTGTTAATTATGAGACCTGTATTTGGGAGGCCTATAAGTCTCATTTCCAATCTTATCAGGCTAGAAATTTGTATGCAATCTTTTCACTAGGGTGGACTTTTTTCTCCTTGAGTGGGTCAACATTTAACTTCCCCTTCTCAATAAATAGATAATCACTCAAGAATTACCTGAAGATGCCAAGTAAGAAAAGGGTTGGGGTTTTTTTTGGCTTTTGGCCTTTTTATCCCCCTCTTTCCAAAGCTGTCTTTGCCTGGAATGGAAAAACAAATAACAGAACTGAGAAGAAAAATAATTCATGATAAATGATTTAACATGTATAACTTTTTTTCATTTATGGATTGTCTGTGAGATGCTTTTGATTCCCTCAAATGAATTTGCTATTCAAAATTATTCACCAAATACTTTATCTGAATAATTTTTGGTCTGGAGATTGTTGGCAAGCAGATTGTTGCATGTATTTGAATTTCTAATTTCAGATATCACTCTGTGTTGATTAGATGTAGTAACATTTATGTTCCCTATTTGAAAGAGAAGGTACTAGAACTCCTAAAATGAGATTTCTAAGCTAAATTCTGGTGTTTGCAAGTTCAGAATTATCAGAAAGTACATAGTCTCCAAGTGCATGGGCTGGTACCCGTTTGAGTGTAAACTCACTTGACAAAGTCTAAGTCTGTTGCCTCTCTCAGAAACAGTTCTCACAAAAACCCACCACAAATTCATACAAAAAAATTATATATGTAAAAATGTGCATATTTAAAAAAAAAGTATTAACTTAGCTTGACCTTATTTTATTAATGATTTTCATTTTTAAGATCCAGTAGAGGGTACAGATTGCATTTCTTAGGGAGCTGCCATTGTCAGGGAAGATCAGACTGGAGGTTGGTAAGAGGATTGGAACAACATACAGGATCTGGGGGAATAGGACTTGAAAGGGAAAGCAGAATATTTCATAGTAACAGAATAAATAAACCTGTCAATTTAAGGGCCACATTAAACTGTCCAGTATTGCATTATTTTAGGCTGACAAATCTAATGAAGAGTATAGGAAGAATGGATGGGCAGAGAGAAAGATGATTCAATGTATTGTTTATATGTAGCAGTTTCATACAAACTATCTCTAACCAGCTTACCAATAATGAGATATTGTTATATGGAACTCAATACAAAGGCTTTTACATTTGTCACACAGGAAGACAAGGCAACATCTAGAAGATGGAAAAAATGATGAGGAGTATTAGAGAAACACTACAAGCTCTTTTATAGGGGGAGAAACAGAAAAGTGTAGAAGAATGGCTATGAATGGGAAGGGATAATGCACACAGTGGACCTGCTGGATCATCTAGTCTGATATCTGAAATATATCACAGGAGTGCTTGCTTTCTTAAGATGTTAGCTGGGTTTCAATAAGAGTTAGTCACCCAGCTTTTGCTTAATTTTGCAGCTTTGAAAGTTCTTGTTATACATTTTTTTGGTAACATTTCATTGTTTTTTTGCTACCACAAATACTTTATCTGTCTTTGCTGGTAGTGTATTCCATACCTAATGACTGGATTAAATACAGGTGAATTCTAATGAGAAAATTCAGGCTTGGTTTAAAAATGAATAGTGATTTCTTAAGGATGACCAAAGCTTTTAACTAGATGGGTCAATACCTTCATGTGAAAGTATAACCCCTAATTATTAAGTATCATACTGATCTGGTAGAAGAGAGTTGCAGTGGCCTTAGGAAGCAAGGCAGTGGCCAAATGGATTCACAAAGTAAGTCGAGAAGAAAAATTGTTACTGAAAGCATGTTTTGTTTTGCTTTAATAAGTGACTTGACAAAGATTGTGGTTGTTGTCACACTTCGGCATTGGAAAGAGTCTGTAACCCTTTGGATATTGATGATATTATTTAGAGTGACGGAGCAGAATTATAGAAGATGCTACTGTATTAAGTAAACCATTAATTAATACATAATTATTTTTGAAAACATGATTAATAGAGGGAGTATTTTTGGCAGTTTTTGCTGGAGAGTTAACAGGAGTCCTCACAGAGAATTATGGAAAGGGAACTTTAAATGAAATTTTGGAGAGGGAAGGAATTTGTAAGACTCAGGGCTGATTTCAGTAGGGTAAAGATTAACTGTGGCCTGGCTTTACATACCCATGCAACTCTGCTGAAGACGAAAGGAATTGTGCTGAGACAAGTAAGCAGAATTTAGATCCTTCTTGCAGTAAGGTGGCCAGCATAGTAGATGATCCTGCTGAAATCCAGTGCAGTACGGAAGCTTGTGCTTTATCAGTCTTTTCCTAGCTGGACTCACTGTTCCACTAGAGACTTGGTTTCACAATTTTTATGCCTTTTTTAAAAAGTGCACTTTGATTATAAGCCTCTTTTCTTCAGTTCCATGTGTTCTTGAAGCTTTTGAGATCGTTCTAAGCACTTGTGTGAGTGTTTTTATGTACCTCTGGTTACAGCCTGATTGCTGAATGTTTTGGGTGAATATCTGCAATTTGGATGAATAGCTGAAGGTACACCAAATGGCGGCATTCAGAGGTATTTGACCAAGAATGATTGACAGTGTCTGTAACTACTTATTATGTCAAGGCTTCAGCACACCGATTGATGGGAAATGATGTATAATAAATTAGAATGATCACACATCATTTCCCATCGATTGAAATGCCAAATCCTTTGATGGAGTAATGAGTTATGGCCAATACTACTCACTGTCTTAGTGGGAGATTGATTGCATATTCCTTTATCAATGTGATCAAACAACTAAGGAATCCAAAGTACACATGTAGCACACAAGTTCTCCTGTGTTTTCAGTATAAAGCGAGAGTAATACTATGTAGTCAGTGTTGCTTCTGTGGTATTATCAGTGCTACCTGGGTATATGTGAAGCATGAGTAAATGTGAAAATGTGGCCAAATTCATTATATACAGATACTTCAAAGAAACATAGGCTGATTCCCTGTCAGTTTCACATACCAACAGAAGACTAGGGATGAGATTGAATTTACCAAAATCAGTTATGCAATAAATTCTAATTAAGAAAATCCTAACTAATGAAAACTCAATTCTTGCTTTAATTTTTTTTTCCTGAGTTTTATGTCCTTGCAGAACTTAAACTTAATTTGCTCTGATTCAGAAAAGAGTAGGTAGAGCTGTATCCCCAGGAAAGTACATGGCCCCTAAATTAGTAATAGGAAAAAAAGTTTCTAGCAGTCTACTGGGAAAATAATTTGCTTTAGAAATTTGTATTTTTCTTCCATTTGAGAAAGTTCTTCATCTCCATCATCTCCATCTCCATCTCCATCATCTCCATCTCCATCTCCATCTCCATCTGTATATTATACAATTAACAATTTGTACCAGCTAGTCCCTCTAATATTCTTTCTTGGGAAAGATACTTCATTGGAAACACATGTGTACACACACGTGTTGAACAATATTTAACAGGCTGACTAGTATCTTGTGCCTATTCCAGTGTGTTGTTACTTATATACTCAGTGTTTGAGACATTCAGTTTTACTTAATGTATAGCGGTCCTCTCCATTAGACAAAAAAACCCTCCAGAAAACATTAGCTAACTACAAGGTAATGTAGCTGAAGAAAATATGATCCAGAACAAAAGAAGAAGAAGAACAACAACTTTTTCTTGAGCTCATGGATTGAACACAGAGGCCCTTTATTTTTCTTCACTGTTCTTTTCAACTGCTGAGAAATGGATGTGTCTTTCTGTGATGAAGACTTCTGAAGTAGAAATTCTGTCAGATAAATTCCCTTAGGGAAGGAATTACAATAATTTTCTGTATTGAAATGTTATTTTATAGGTGCATAAAGGCTGGTCTGTGTTGTTTGTGAGAGAATGTGAAGATGTGATGATGAAATGTGGACTTGTTATGTACTTAAGTGAGTCTAAAATGTTTTATAAATTAATTTTCATGAGAAGGAACTATATTAAAATAAGTATTTCTGGATCACAGTTGCACAATAAGGACTGGTCAACTGAGCAATGATAGCAGTATGAGATCAATAGATGGAAGCTAACTTTAAACCAGGTACTGTTGCTGTCTTGCCAAGCAGCATGAGGCTTAATGTGGGCCAATTAACCCTACCTGTCATGAAGATTTTGAAGCAGACAGTCACTTTCAAAGTGCTAGATCAAGACAGCTACTGAGATTGGAGCTAGCTAATTTAAGCTCTCATGAGCATCTACACAACACTGCAATCACTACTCTTACAGACTGTGTAACCTCTGCAATGTGTAAGCAGTGTGATCACACTGCAGTAGTGAGGCTGCAGGCAAGTATTTGTAAATTAGGAAATGTTAGAACATAGGTTGCTTGTGATACTTAAATTTTGTCTCTATATGCATATTCACCATGGCAGAGCCTTTAATTACATGATCACCTGCTATGTTTTTCTACTGACTTTTATCTCATTCAATGCATTACATAGGTAGCAATCACAGACAGCAGCAACTTTTTAATATCTTCTTAATGGAAAAAGAGAAGCACAATTCTACAGTTACATGGACCTCAAACAATTACCCTGGGCCCTGGTGAGAATTTGAAACCTGAACTTCTGTTCTTGAAATGTGAAGAACTTTAGGACTAAATGAGTACACATTAGGAAAAGCCTGCTTTCCTGGCAAGATTTGATTAAACTGTGAGCTAGGTCAGACGGGTACCAGAAAGTGGTCCAAGGCTTCCTCTCTCTTCTCCATGCATGCATGCATCCATCCACCCACTCACCCACCCAGAAAAGTTGGCTCTCACTGGGGATTCCAGTATGTTATGGGCAGTTCAGTTTCTTAGATGGGGCTATTAGTCTGCAGATAATGTTTTGACATTCTGTAATTGCTGACTTTATTTTTCCAGAAGTTTATAGCTGTGCAAAATCTAGGAAGAATATACAGTGACAAAGAAAGGATAGTTCTGTGGTTTAAGAACTTCTTCTTCATCCCGATTCTAAAGCTTCCTATAGTAGTGACATTGTTGAAGTTTATTATGGATGCCTCTAGAAAACCTTAATGTAAAGAATTCTGGTAGCTATTACTGGTGACAGCAGGACAAACTAAAAAAGTAGCAACTATATAATAGTTAAATAATTAACTCTGAGAACTGGTTTTATATTCACATAATATATGTACAGGCAGATGAATAACAGAATTTTTAAAATTCAGCTTTGTATTAAGATTCAAACTTATTGCCACTTGGCTTTCATCCATTTGCTCTGTTAGAAGCCATTCTCCTGCATTACTCATTAGCACAACAGCAGCACAATGTACACAGTGCATAGCCTGTTCTTGAAAAATACAGGCCAACTTCCAAATTCTTTGAAAATATGTTTGTAAGGAAAAGCTAAATGCACAGAAATTGGTAGAGTGACTATGTTTTGGTTTTTTTATACCACTGTAAGTCACAGCAAAATTTGACCTCGGATGTTTAACTTGCCTCCCATGAAAATCAATGTGGTTGGTGCATCCAAGTTCTCATTTAAATGTACATTGAGGCACTGAAGTACTTTTTATAAAAGTGAATTTTTGACCAAGTACAGTAAATTGTAACAGCTTCTGACCCTGTTACGATAAATACATAATTTATCACAAGTACTCTACTAAACACAATTTTTCTGAAGTATCTCGGAGAGGTAGTTACTTGCTATGCATATGCAATTGCCACTTTTTAATATTTAAATATCCTGGAAGTTTTACTTTTTTGTTCAAAATGGGAAAGGCACATCAGCTTTCATAGCTGAATCAAAATCGATGTTAAATAATTACAAATGAAAAAATCATCTGAAGCTATCTACCATGTATTTTTATACATTATCTCAGAAGGTCAGAACTAAGATTGAGAAAACATGCATGAATACAAATTGTTTTGCCATATTCAGGTTTCTGTGGGTTCCTTTGGTTTTTATGGATGATTAAAAAACCTCTTCAAAATGATAGGGCTGCAGGAGGACAGCAAATTCCAGGGCACCACACAGCAATGTGGGATTCTGTAGAGTTATCCTGTTACCAAGCTCCCCTTTGCGCAAATGCCATGGAATTCCTGCCAACTCACAGCATTATCAGGATTTAATTAGCACTGAGAAATACATTAGAAGGCTTTGAACTTTGGGATAGAGAAAAATGTATGAAAATCTTGTAAGCAGCTGAACTTAAGGAAAAAGTTGGGATAAATTTAATTGCCATGTTATTATTTAGGTTACCAAAGAAGCCAAAGATCTGATGAGGAAAACATACTGTGATAAATTAGCCAGGGCAGACCACTGTATTATTGAGGCCGCACTTTTGTCTACGCTGCTGCATCTCTACCTTAAGAATTACAGAATTGAGGACAAAGAAAGCAGGAATATTAATCACACTGTGTACTTCTGGTCTTAGTCCTACTTGAATTGCAACAGTGCTTAGAAGCCCTGCTCATAGATACCATTTCATGTATTTTATATGTCCTACAGAGGTCAGTCTGTGGCCTAAAGAATTTACAATCCTGTGCATGAGCCAAGGCATCCCAGATGGGTACAGGCTGACACAAGTATAAGAAAATATTGACACCATCTTATACAATATGGTAGACAGTGGCTATACTTTAACAGCATCTTTATCATTGCCCACTGGTGTTCCCATGTAAGAATTAGGAAAACTTTTAGGCAGGGGATACTTTATTTTTGAAGGTGTTTAAGGTAATACCAGCTTGTAGAGATAAAATGCTGAAGTGCTTGTTTTAAAATTCATCAAATCCATGATGAAACTGGTTTCCTCTTTTGTCCGATTCTCTTATTCTTTTCATGGGAATAAGGAAAACCAACGTCTTGTGTCCTGCCAGCTCTCTATAGAGTATCACTGAGTCTGCAGTGTTTTCTAGGCAATTGCTTGGGAAAGTGTAGATCATTTACAGATGAAACCTCAGTTTTCATTACTCAATAAAATGCACACAGACAAGTTACGCAAATAACAGTACCTTTAAAAGTATTTTTTTCAGTGCTATAATGATGCTCAAATTAATTCAAGTGATTTTATTAGAAATAAAAATTATTGGAAATCCTGATTTCTTCTATGATGCCTCTAAAACTATACCTAAGTGAAACATTTTTACTTTAGATCCAGAAATAAAAACTTCTGGCACTGCTCATCATTAGAATTTTTCCCCTCAGGCTTTGTCTTTATTAGCAGCTTAAGAGTATATTTAGCACTGTCATATGCAAAATCTCTTCTGTTTGCTAAACTAATATGGGATAAAATGTCTTTTTTTACAGTGTTACTCATTCATTATATAAAAATGAAAGAAACTACTTTAGTGTGTATATAGAACTACTATCTATTTTTATGACAAAAGGGAGGTGACAATTCACATCCCTTAGGCACCCAGGGGTATTATGTAAGAGTCATTAGTGTAATTGATATCCATATAAAAAGTGTTGTATCAAACATGATTAAAATGTGCAATATATTACAGAAGTTCCAGTGTTCCAGCTGCTTTGTTATAATCCTTCTTCTGATAGATATGTTTCTGCTTCCTTGTGAAAAGGTAAACTTATTTCAGAAGAAAAAAATCTTTTCGTTATTTACTAATTTAAGATATGAGTTCTAAAAGGCATATCTTGTCCTATATATATGATTTTCTCATGTACAATGAGGTTAACATTTACTGTATGTCTACTCATGCAATAACAATTTAATCAGGAGAATTCCTTGGTTTATGAAGGTTTATGAAGACCTTTTATTAGGGATCATTTCCACAGACTGCTAATAGGCCTTAGCAATTCTTGTAATAGAATAAGATGGTCTCTTGATGGCATGCTACACCTTGACAAGAAAACTAAACTCAGAAGAATAGGTTTAACATCTGTTTATACCTCTTTTACATCAGAATGGTAGCACTGCATTTATTCTCCTGAGAGAGGAAGAGGTTTACATTTCTAGACAAGGGTTTTAATTTTCCTTTTTTTCTTTTTTCTTTTTTTTTTTTTTTAAGGAAATTTTACAGTATTTTTAATGTTTACTTTTAAATATAGTTTCCCTTTTCTCTGAAAGTCAAATGAACATCTTCAATTTCCTTCTTTAAAGACATTCTCTCAATGCAATTTTTCAGTCAAAATCTGATATTAGAAAACAACCTCTAAATTAAAAATCTTCCCATTTTCAAATGCTAGCCAGGCAGAAGGTGGTTGTCAGATAAGAGGCAGCCTGCCTAGAGTTCAAACTGCAGGGGATCGTGGTCACAGGACAGGACTTTCTATGGCAATAGCAGTTTCTAATGAATGACCAAGCATGAGTTTTATGTATTTATCTCTACCCAGGTTTTGCTAGTCACTATAGCTCCAGCCCTACAGGGTTCTTGAGCTCACACTCTCACAGTCTGTACCTTCTGAGATTCAGGATCCCCAATACAGTGCCACACAAGATATATTCTTCCTTCTCTGTCCAGTTCAGATTGCAAGGTCTTCATTCTTTTCTGGTTATAAGCACCGAGTCCCTTGTTGCCAACTGAAAGCACAACATTTATGTGTCTTTCTCATCATATTTCTTGTCAAAACCATCAGAATTTAGAAATAAGCCACTGATAATGGTCTTTTCTTGCTGTTGCTAAATTAATAGTTTATAACTCTACCAAACTTTAACATCTTAGCTGGCATTTTCCATGACAGGCATCTGTCCCAAACACGATATGTTTGATGATTCAGCTCTAACACTTTAGTAATTTTCAAGTAAAAGGTTATGAGGAGACAATGTCTCTGTCTGCCTGAAGAAAATTCTTAATCCTGAAAGGTTCTTTTTCTGCCATGGATGTTGAAATTTGGCAGGGTTACACTGGTGTGAAAATTTATCCTAAATATGTTCCTCTTAAACGTATCAGAAAAATTGTTACTTCTACAGGCTGAGTAGGGCTTTTTTATTTATTTTTTGCTATTTACATTCCTTGAAGAATCCATCTGTACTGAACATGCCATGCTCCAGGCCTGTAGGGATGCTGAACAGGATTGTCCCCACAGCTCCAGGTACGACTGTGATGCTGGGCACAGGAGCTTTCCATTGGGACAATCCAGCAGAACATGGAGTAAATCAGAAAAATCTGCTGAACTCAGAAATGGAAGCATGAGAAATAGAAGAAAAAAAGAAAGCTACTGTAGAGGAAGCAAGATTTGAACTGGAGAGCATGGTTGTTAAGAAAGAGAGTGCAGGAGTAGCAGAGACATGTCAGAGCAACAAGGAATAGAATGTGTTTGGAGGCAAAAGAACAAAAACTAATCTTACTGTGAGAAGCTAGAACTTCTTCCAGAAACCTGGATTTGAACCCAATAGTCTTGGGTTTCTTCCTGCTTCTACCATCAGCAAGTACTTGGCAGAGTGTTTATCTCTCACTATGCCATCAGAGTGCAAGTTAGTTCAGAGAGGACTGCACCCAGCTGATGGATTTTGCCTTAATGAGAGGAAAAGCTTTCCCCAGCTAGCAGAATAAGGTGACCATGCGGCCTCAGCCATCTCCCTTCCCAGTTCAGGTACAGGGATGGGATTGACAATATTTGCATGCAGGATTTTGTTAGGTTTGGTCTGCTAAGGCTGAATTCACACACACTACACTGCTTCTTTTTCCAGGATGCATATTCAAAATTTCTTAAAATTTGTATTTTCCAAAGAAGCTTTAAGCAGGTTTGCCAGGTATCTGTCATACAATAACAGGTATTTCCTGTGTGCAAATATACTCAGAAGCAGGAATCATTATGCTCAAAAATTGTGAGGCTACCATGAGAGAGATAATAAAAATATGACCAGTAGAAGAGAAAACCTTCACAAAGGGAAAAAGAGCATCTGCATGCAATGACTGTCAGCAAGAACTTTTGGCACTGCCATGTCTCGTACCTTGTTATTTTAACTCAGAGTTAAATAACGGGATGTTTCCTGTGCCTTTAATGCAAGCTGCTTATAACCTATACTGTAAATATATATTTATATTGTTTGCAATACTACGTAAATAGTGAGTTTACTGTAGGAGACAACAGTGGTGTAATAGCAACACTTAAAGTATGATCTATCCTTTTACATGAGTGGAGTTATTGATTATAGAGAACCTGTTTTATAGCCAACACAGTGACTTCCCTGTGCGGTAATTGTATATATGCTGCAGTTTGCTAAGGACATATGTGATTGCCTGAGAGCAGTAGTACCCTCTACTGTGGTAGCCTAATTTCAAATCTGGTGCTTCTGTTTTGCGTTATGAATAAAGTAATTCAGCAGTGCTGCACAAGACTGTGTATGGGAAGAGTGTAAGCTTTCCTTCCTGTTGTGTATTCTGTGTGGAAGCTACTTTACACATCATGTTTCTTTTTAACCTCAGCCCTAGTCAAATTTATGACAACACTTGTCGGGGTGAAACAAGCAATCTGCAGGTCAGGTTCAATGGAGACAGAACTGGTAAGTGCACTTACTCTCTTGTAAGCCTTTATTACTAAGTGTTTGTTTTCAAGAAAGAGAAATCCATGCTGCTCAGCTTCATTGCAGATTTCGGACTTACAGTTTTTAGAAGATGATGAAACAGGAAGTTTCTATTGACCAATAAAATGAACAGTTTATCTTTTAGCAGTGGTCTTCATTCAGACAATATTTCTTTTTTTTTTTTTTTTTTTTTCCTACATGTTTATAAAAGTGTGTTAAATATTGGTAAAGTTTATTTTATGCATTATGCATAAAAGTTGTCATTAGGATTTAACAAAGCAGCTTGCAGAGAAAGATTAGAAATAAAATCTCTGTATACAAAAACGATTTGGATGGTTTAGCTAGATGGTTCTGACTTAAAAATATTAACATTTCACTTACTGTTCTCAAACATTCAGAGAAAGGAGAAAAACAGCACTAACTGAAAAGAGTGAAATATATGTTGTTATAGTAGTGCCTAGTAGGATCACTATTACAGAGGTTCTTTTAGTATTTCCATTATAAATCCTCTTTATTCAGTGTAATATCGTGGTAATTTCAAATCACATTTGGCTTTAACTTGGCAAATAATCTGTCAACACAGAAATTCAGTTCATTTATATGTATGCATGCATTTATTCTTATATGTGCACAGACTATATCATGTTCACACGTTGCTGATGTATAGATTTTAAAATAAGCAATGATTGTAAAGCTACTTTTTTTTTTTTTGTCCAGTTTTCCTAACCATCAATTTAAAAGGAGATTACAGATGGGATTTTCAGAAGCACTTAGCATTGCCTTAAATGGTTGCATTTAAGTTAATGGTAAAATGTCTATGACTTAAATTGCAGTAAAGTTAGGTCAGTGCTGTTGAAAATCTCACCCTACCCTTTCAAAATATGTTTAGTGATCTAGCTGTAGGTGTGTGGTATAACTTATGGGCATAGTGACATTTTAGTGGAACTTTGAGGAGATTATTCAGAGCGCTTTAGTGCCTCTGAACATTCCCTGACTAGATAAAAAGCCTAAAGCACCAGTCTAGGCACCTATATGAGATGTTTAATTGATTCAGTTGGGGAAAAATGTTTTCCTCTTTAAAAACAAACTTGAAAGGATGCTTTTATGTTGGATCTAAATAAAGAGAAAAGACCTATTATGAAGTGAAGGATGCCATAAGTAAACAACATGGATGGATGTCATGGCTGGAGTTATATGGCAGTCGTATAAGTATGAGAGGTA
>NW_020799109.1:17196683-17250061 GCF_003259725.1 Athene cunicularia | reverse complement strand
TTTTTTTTTTTTTTTTTTTTTTTTTTCCTATTGATTAATAAACAGGTTTACAAGGTTAGTACAAGGAAGGACTGTTTTTGTTGTTTTTTTAAGCAGGAAGCAACAACAAAATTTTGCCTATCCTGATACTAATGCATGTTCCTCTCAGGATTCCATTTGTTTTGGACACACAATAGGAAGTGCATGTCCAGATAGGCACTTTGAGAATCAGCCTGTCCCTGTGTTAGGTGACATATCTTTCACACTCAAGGAAAGCTGGTGCTTCACACACAGGAAAATGTACACCCTCTTTGGACTTAGAAATCAGGGTTTGAGAATAAAACAAACTCGAATTAAATTGGTTTCATTTTGAAAAGTCAAACCCCATAAGACTTTAATACTTGGGTGTATGCTGATGAAATACCATGACTCTAAAGACTATTAATATTCATAGAAAGTCTGAAATAATTCATGACTTTCTGGAGTAATGTTAGATGATGTACGATGGTAAACAGTATCATTTACACTGAACCTTAAAAATTATTGACAAAGACAAGTTCCTAAACACTGGCTAAACCTTGTATTTGTTGTTATGATTTCTTGGTTTTATACTTCAAGCAGATTTTCAATTAACTCCACTGTATTCAGAGTAATTATTCATTTATTATAGTCAGTTTAGATATGGTAAAGATTAAAGGAGTAAAACAAATCATTTCAGTGACATAGGCTAGTGATACATTGTTATTATTCTGATTTCTTTGCCTCTTGCGTAAGGAAGATTTATAGCATCCATTTTTGAGTGATTCCTTGTTACCATATATTTTTATAGGTATTTATTTGCTAATATAAAGTGTTTTGATAAAGGTAGAAGTTATCTTCCTCTCTCACCATTCCTTTAGGAAATATAAACGTTCCTAGAATAAAAGCAAAAAGATTGTAGATTTGAACAGCACAGATATTATACATGCAATAAAATGCATTTGTCTATTAATAAAAAACAAATACATAATATGGTGCATCACTATTCTAAAATAACTACATGGTTCGATGTTGAGAAATTAATGGCATGATGCAGATGCCTTCAGTCATCTAGGAAGTGTGTTTTCCTAGTGTACTGCAACTGCATACCCTGCAGTGTGTCATCTCACTTATAAAGGGGTTTTACATGTTTATAAAAGTGTGTTAAATATTGGTAAAGTTTATTTTATGCATTATGCATAAAAGTTGTCATTAGGATTTAACAAAGCAGCTTGCAGAGAAAGATTAGAAATAAAATCTCTGTATACAAAAACGATTTGGATGGTTTAGCTAGATGGTTCTGACTTAAAAATATTAACATTTCACTTACTGTTCTCAAACATTCAGAGAAAGGAGAAAAACAGCACTAACTGAAAAGAGTGAAATATATGTTGTTATAGTAGTGCCTAGTAGGATCACTATTACAGAGGTTCTTTTAGTATTTCCATTATAAATCCTCTTTATTCAGTGTAATATCGTGGTAATTTCAAATCACATTTGGCTTTAACTTGGCAAATAATCTGTCAACACAGAAATTCAGTTCATTTATATGTATGCATGCATTTATTCTTATATGTGCACAGACTATATCATGTTCACACGTTGCTGATGTATAGATTTTAAAATAAGCAATGATTGTAAAGCTACTTTTTTTTTTTTTGTCCAGTTTTCCTAACCATCAATTTAAAAGGAGATTACAGATGGGATTTTCAGAAGCACTTAGCATTGCCTTAAATGGTTGCATTTAAGTTAATGGTAAAATGTCTATGACTTAAATTGCAGTAAAGTTAGGTCAGTGCTGTTGAAAATCTCACCCTACCCTTTCAAAATATGTTTAGTGATCTAGCTGTAGGTGTGTGGTATAACTTATGGGCATAGTGACATTTTAGTGGAACTTTGAGGAGATTATTCAGAGCGCTTTAGTGCCTCTGAACATTCCCTGACTAGATAAAAAGCCTAAAGCACCAGTCTAGGCACCTATATGAGATGTTTAATTGATTCAGTTGGGGAAAAATGTTTTCCTCTTTAAAAACAAACTTGAAAGGATGCTTTTATGTTGGATCTAAATAAAGAGAAAAGACCTATTATGAAGTGAAGGATGCCATAAGTAAACAACATGGATGGATGTCATGGCTGGAGTTATATGGCAGTCGTATAAGTATGAGAGGTAGAGGTATCAATAAGCATGTAGAAGAAACTCACCGGCAATAATAAAAAGTCACACTTTCAGTAGCCATATTTTTATTTTTATGATTATATATTCTGAATATTTTTCCAGTTGCATAACTTTCTTTTTGCTGTATTTTCCTCAACTACATGCATCTGTGCCTAGTTAAGACATTCTGTGTCTTTATTTATATACTTTTTGCAAGTTAGAACAGACATTCTCAAAGGTCAAGGGGCTGGAGCATCTCTCTTATGAGGACAGGCTGAGAGAGTTGGGGTTTTTCAGCCTGGAGAAGAGAAGGTTCTGGAGAGACCTTAGAGAGGCCTCCTAGTACTTATAGGGGGCTACAGGAAAGGTGGGGAGGGGCTCTTTATCAGGAAGTGCAGTTGTAGGACGAGGGGTAATGATTTTAAACTGAAAGAGTGGAGATTTAGATTAGATATTAGGAAGAAATTCTCTACTGTGAGGGTGGTGAAACACTGGCACAGGTTGCCCAGAGAAGCTGTGACTACCCCTGCCCTGGCAGTGTTCAATGCCAGGTTGGACAGGGCTTTAGGCAACCTGGTCTAGTGGAAGGTGTCCCTGCCCATGGCAGGGGGGTTGGAAATAAGTGATCTTTAAGTTCCCTTCCAACCCAAATCCTTCTGTGATTCTGCGATTCTATGACAAAACAATATAATTTTGAGTCAGACTATCCCCTGCTGTTTCTATAAATAGATGTGGTGCTAGATAAAAGCATAATAACACCAGAAAAAAAGAATTGTTGAAGCATTTAGTTAAATGTCCAAAAGTAGTTGGGGATTTTTGTTCTGGTAAACTAGAACACTTCACTTCCATTTACACTTGTTGGAACAAGTACAGTTCCTCTGTCAAAAAAACCCCAACAACAACAACAACACAGAAGAAAAAAAGGCAATTCCAGAAAAGACATCATTATTAGTCAATATATTAGATGAGATCAGTGTTGCAACGTTGGTTCTTGGCCTTTATCAAATAGGGCATCAATTTAGAGGTGATTCTTTGCGCTTGTAGATATAGGCTATTTCTGTATAGTTTCTATATTTCTCTCAGCTCCTTAACTAGCTAGAACAACTGATAGTAGCTGCGGTCACTACATAAGTTTGTGTCAGGTCTCTGGCCTGGATGCTAGGATGGTAACCTTGCTGGTTTGATTATGTAGAATCATCCTAGCTAAACTGCTGATGACATGCCAAATGACAGCCACAATGATTACTAGTTGAAGTAGCAGTACCTCTGGGAGCATGGATCAGGAGAGGCAGGTCTGCTGTGGTTTGGAAATTCATTTGAGCCAACAGAAGTCTTCTAACCAAGGAGCTTAAGACTGTGATTTTATGCACACACCCAATTTTTTTTTTTTTTTTTATTTTAACAGAATGTAAGCACATCCATAAATAACTGGGTGAGCAAAAGAGGAACTTACATACTTACTTAAATACTGAAAATTAGGTTTGGCTCATTTTAGTCATAAATTGGAGGACTAAGGATTTTGGATTACATTTTGGGTGGTAGGCTTTAACAGTTCAGTTTCTCTCAGCTGACTCACACTGCAAGGTTTGTAGGTGCTCAGAGTTCATTGCAGAACTTTGTTGCAGATTTGCTTTCAATTAGCGGTTATTCAGTACTGTTGGTATCTACTACTGTTACTGTAGAAAATGTTAATGGCTTTCATCTCACTTTCCTGAAAGACAATCAAAGCTGATTATTTGATGAGTGATGTGGCATCACTGAGCACTTACATGATGGCTTACTGCTTTTTTTGAGCATTTCCCTGTTATTCAGAACTTTATGTTTAAATAAAAGAGAATATTTAAAAATATTCTTAGAGCAAGGACATTTAGGATGAGGATGAGATGTAGTTTGGTCTGAATTTGCAATTTAGTGTAATACAGGACACCATGAAAGTTTGGGGTTTAACTTTGTACTTCCTGATGGAAGACTCTCTTCTGTTCCTCGTGTCTGCAGTGAAATAAAGAACCCAGGTCAGTCTTTCCTGCACATATTGCAAATTTAAAACTACCTATGAACATAATTAATGCAACTTTATTTTTCCTTAGTATCCTAAAGTATATTGTATCATAGCTTGAAATTTCATGTTGGTTTCATTTGCAAAGATCAAAAACTTGAAAGCAAGAAGTTCAGAGGGAATATTCGCTACCCAATACAGCTGCTACCCAGTACTTGAAATACAGTTTTCACAGGTCCAGATGGCTTGGAACTGACAGGGGGTCATGAAGTTTTTTACCTTTAGAAAACCATTCATATCTAATCGAAAGTGGCTGCTGGCTAAACCTCATCCTAATTTAGGCTCCTCCTAACTGCTCTGTGGCCTGCAGGAAGCATTCAAATCCAAAATTCAAGTCCAGTTTCTGCTACCATTGAAGGCCAACTTCTGCATTAGCTTCTTATCATTGGCCACTTCTTGCACTTCCCCAGCTATGTGACATTCCAGGATATTCAGGGATCCTCTATAATTAGTTGTGAGGACTACAGAAATTACCATTTTTGTGGGATGCCGCATTGCTATGAATTTCCATGGACATGAGTACTTGCATCCTGCAGAACACTGTTGATCTTCAGAAAGTGCTATTCTGCCTACTTTGCTTACACTTTACAACAAAATGTACTCACTGGAACTAGGATTTTAGGTACCTTTCAGGAAAGTCTGACCTACAGGACTAGGGAATAGTGGTGTCTATATCACAAACCTTTCATTTTCCTGACCAAGTTCAGTATAACTATGCAGAAGGAAGCATTTTCACCATCCATGCAATCATTTATTCCTTTTGTGCTGCTATCAAGAGACCAAGTAAGGAGGGAAATTTACTACATGTGTTTCTGTTTTCATGTTTTCTGAGCAAGAAATTACAACGTCTGGTAAATAGAGCAGGTTCTTTATACTCATTGTGGACTACTGTGTGAAAATGCTTTGCTGACTTTGGAGGACACCCATAGATTTATTAGATGTGTATTGAGAAGTGTATATTTGACCTAGAATGAAAATGATATGGTAAAAGAGATTTCTGAGGAGTAAATGGAAGTTATGTTATTTGGATTCTGGAAATGGCAACTTGCATGGCTGTTTGATCTGACCAGTGACATAATAAATAAGCATGTAGATGTTAAAATGACACAAGCTTGGCAGGCGAGGATGAGCACAAAGAGACTGTGCTACTACTTGGTACCTGTAGGAAGTTTAATTTTCTCATTTCTCCATTTCCCACAGAATATTGTACACTGCTTTGTTCCTGGTGTATATGAATTAATGATGGTTTAGTAAGCCATTAATGGTCTTTCTATATGATTTAGGGTGGAATTTCATATGCTTACTAGATCAATGCTTGACACAATAGAAAAACAATGGGTGCATAGATGATTTTTCTGTACTTTTCTGATCCCTTGACCCTAGAGATTGCTGAAGGAAAAAACAGTCACTAGTATAAATAGAGATAACAGTGCCAAATTGAGTAACAGCTGCTGAAGAACTGCTCTACTAACCATGCCAAAGAGCTATTTCGTGTTCTTGCTGTGTTTCTTCTTTGGCCTGTTCTGCATAGTACCCATGTACTGAGATCAGGCGATCTAGGTTTTGTAGTGGTCTGAGTAGCCTCTGATGACAAGGATGTTTTCAGCCATGTATTAAGATAGTCTTTATGTCCCCTTTGCACTGCTGGCATAACACAAAAGGAATGTAAAAATATCTGAAAGTGATGTTATTTTGGTCTGGTTTTCATAAAACAGAATTGCATTCTCTGCTTGAACTATTTTATTTTTCATTTCTTAGTTCTTCTGCTAATCAGAGATTTTTGTGTTTTGCAAAAGAGAGAAACTTGCAGCAATCAGTGTTGTGTCTTGCAACATCTTTTCTTTGTGAAGTAGAATTATTGCCTAACAAAAAGCAGAGATTGCCCTCAACTACTATAGACTAGGACATCAGTGGTCAAATGAGGTCTTGGCAGTTTGCCATAGAACAGGCTGCCTAAAATTCTGGATAATTTACCTTTCCCATCATCACAGATCTTGTAAAAGAGCTTGTGAAGCTTATAGACCCCAAAAAGCACAAGGAGATAGGTTGATAAAAAACCCCCAACATGAGCACATTATGCAATTGTTGGGTGTTAATTTTGGTAGTATTATAATCACCTTTCTGATTGCACCACAATAAATACTCAGAATCAAAAATAGCAAAATTGATTTTTCCTCTTTTTGCAGGCATGGATATGTGAGAATGATTTCTTTATAGAAACCCATGACTAAGAGAAGGTGATGAGGTGAAAATGGGCAGATACTGATTCTGCTCTGGAGGGTACTGTTTTTAACATTGAAACATTGCTTTTGATTTGATGTTCAGGAACAATATCTTTTGGAGGGGTACTGACACTGTGTGACTGAAGTTAATACATCTAAGTGTGTCTGAAATCACACTCCAGTAAAACAAACATTAACTTCCTATGTTTACATATCCAGCTAGTGGGGTTAGTAACAATTTGAAGACTAAATGCAGCTCTGAACAGAGAACAAACCATATTCATTAACAACAGAAGGAATGGAACAATTGTTGTAGGCTCATGGTTGTGTCATAACTGGAATATTGTGCCCCTGTAACAGTAATTTTGGTTCCCCAGATAATTTCCATCAATGTATCTAGAAAGAAATGTCCAGTTCTGCATCCTTTCTTTTGTGGACACAAAATAAAAAGAAAATCCAGTGCACATGGACAAAAGAAGTTGCAGCCAAAATGCGGTACTCTTGATTTTTTTCCAGCAGATGTGTAAACTAATCACTCCTAGATCAGTCTATGGTGACCATGGACAGAGTTTCAGACTAATATGTAATTCTTAAGCTGTTGGACTTTAAGGAGACAGCTGTTGGGTCTCCTTCCACAGACAAAATATGATTTGTCTGTACTACAGGAGCACATTTGGCTTATATGTATTACAATGAACTGTATACTAAGAATATTACGGACTTTTGCCTTTTATCTACTTTAGCCTTATATCTGGTAGGTGATGTAAAGGCTAAGCTATCTGTTGAATTAAATGAGGTTAGTGTTGCCTTGTGGTTTATATTACAGACCACCTACCTGATGTTAAAACACAGAAATCAGTAGCAGCATGAATGACTCAGTGAGCAAAGTTGCTATTAAAGCATTTGTGCATTAATGGTTTCTATCTGTAATCCATATTACATGATGATGAGAAAAGTGAGGTGAAACAGAAGATTAATGAAAACAATCAATGGTAATTTTTGCACTTTTACTAAACAAGAGTCAATTTATAGCTTCAGTGTTGAAATCAAAGTAATGTTAAATCTTAAACTAGAACCAGGCCTATCGTATTGGAACGACTCTCACTGCATGTTGGTCTCTTAATCCACTTGGAGTGCCTTCCAGGACTGGAACAGTTTTCAAAAGAGTCAATTTCTCCATAGCATGTTACTTTTTTTGTAGGAAAGGAAATATCTAGCTACTGTAACAGCAACAGCACCTGTCTTGGAAGTAGCTGATACTATTTTTCTGTCTGCAATCTGCAGTAAACTGATTGTAGATTTCAGAAAAAATGCTGCAGAAATATATTTCTTTTTTAATTTCTACTGTTCTTTCAAATGGTGGTTTGCAGAATGCATCTGGGTGTACAGCTAATGACCCATGAGCAATAAGCAACTGTTTAAGTAAAATGCACTATGAAAAAGCTTTTACCAAACAGCATTTTAATATTTTAAATAGATTTTCCATTGCAGGCTCTTTGTAACTGGATTAGTTCTCTGATGTGTTCTGACAGAGCTGTTGTTAGGGATACTCCATTAACTTTGTCTGTCATCTTATTTTCCCCAGTATCCAGCATAACACCCTTATATTTCATAATTTGTATTGCTATCAGTGCTGATTTGTAAATGTGCAAATTATAATTAACAACGGCCACTACTTCTATTAAATATTAAATCATTCTTGCAGCCTATATTTTCCACAGCAGATGGAGCCCTGTGGTATGCAAATAGACTTTCCTTAAGTAGTCAGCAGTTTTTACCAAAATTTTGGCTTTAAAAATGCTTTTTTTTGTTGTTTGCTTTATGTTTTCCATAGCATTTAGGTTAATATTTATTCACTGCAGAATCCCTTTCTCCCCATAAGAATTTCATGGACTATTACATTCTAGCACGGAGGTTTTGTTTCACTTCATTAATAGCTTCTTAATCATATAGCTTTCTTGTAAAGTACAAATGCTTGTTATTTGTACTTATGCTGCAGTATTGCATAAGAGGCATTTAGTTATATTTTAATATGTATAGCAGAAGCAAAAATGCTGGGTACACCAACATAGTTTTTAATTTGAAAACCAATCTACGTGCACAGGGTTGTGGGGTTTTTTTGTTTTGTTGTGTTTTTTTTTTTTTCCTAGAATAAGCAAAAGCATTTATGGTTTTATATTGTGTCTTAAACATTCCATTAAATGTCATCAGCTGATTCAGGAAAACGTATTGCAGAAATACTAGAGAACTGTAAAATGTGTAAATGTAATGAATGCTCAGGACATAGAAGGGATTGAAAGTCCAACATTTATCAGGTAACTATAAAACAGCAAGAAACATTGATAGAACATTACATTTTTCTAATATGTAGTACCTTAAGCATGAAACTCTTATTTTTGGTGTTTACTGCTGTGCTGTTTTATTAAAGAACACTGATCCAGAATTAACATAGCCTTTCTAACATCGAGGGGAATCTGAAAGGCAAGCAGTGTTGCTCAGGAAATGGTTTCACTATCCACCCAAGCAATTGCCAATGAAGATTTTTCAAACGATCAACTCGGAGATTGTATCCTAAATATGGGCAACCCAGATTTTTTCCACATTTTTAAATGGACACAGGAACATAGAGCTCAAGGACATTAACTGCCACATTAACCAAAGAGTAATGAAAACTCTGAATGAACATTTCAGTGAGCTGAAATGGCCTCAGTGATATAGAAATGAATTGTAACAAGTTAGGGTCTTGTCTTCCTGCAGTTTTAGTAGAGTTGGAATTAGCGTGCTAAATGGGATCAGCAGCAGTAAGCAACTGAATTGGAGTATGCTGGAATACATGCTGTGAATGCACATGGTAGCATGATACCTCTCATAACTCTGAGGTACCGTTTACTCATATGTATTAACCTATTTTAAACTCAAGTTGTAAGTGATGCTGGAATAGAATTCTAGGTCAGATTACCAGCTAGTATGAGCAGGAGCAGCTCTGCCACTCAGAGCCTTTATATCTACCAGGAAGGTACTTTTAGATGTACTCCATAGGAGGAGGAATTCAGATAACAGGGCAGGACCTGGTGATAACTATTTGGGAACAGTTATTGTAATTTAAAAGATGATATTTGAACAATGAGAAAGTAAAAGACATGTTGCTGCTGATTCAGATTTATTAGCTTTATTGTTAATGTTAAGAAGAAATGTGATTTGAAGGATGCTGCAGGGATATCTTCAAAAAGGGAAAATAAGTTTTAAAAAGTGAGCAGCGAGCAGAGGAGGATTTCTATGGGTGGGCTTCTGTTTGACATCCACACCATGGCAGGCAGGAGAGCATAGGTAGACTTTAAACAAACCCATGGAAGTACTAGAAGCAGTCTGCTTGTAGCAGCCTGGAACTGTGTATGAACTTATGTGGTAGCCAAGCAAATTAGTCTCCACAGAACTTGGGCCTGATAGAATAGCATTTTCATCAAGAGCCTTCAAGTAATTGCTTTCCTAGAAATCTGCTATTATATACCCAGGTTAGTCTTGATGTCTTTTGATGTATCTATGTAATTTCTATCACTAAGAGAGGTTCAAGGAAGCAGAAATTTGACCAGTTTATTGAAATGACAAGGGTCCATGTATAAGGGTCCTTCTACCAGAGTCAGGCTAATATTTAACATGAACAGTTTATTGACTGAAATATCTAAAGCGTTTCCTTGTGCAAGGAACTTCATAGGAGCTTACATGGGCTTTCAAAGAGTTTTCACTCCAGAAATTTTTACGCTGTGCCTAGGAAATAGCTGTATTCTTGTCTTTATTTCCTTATAATGTCACACTGCAACTGCTGTTACTCACATGCACAGCATGGAACTAATCTCTCCCTCTGCTTTGAACTCCAGTACACCCTGCTAGTTCTACACTCACTGTACAGCTTTGCCTCTTGGCTTTTGGCATCAGCCCTGCTCTTTGAGTCTAACTGTTTAGAGCAAAGTAACGTACTTGCTCAGGCAGCTGGGCACGGCTGCACTTTAGCATGTCCATTTTTGTAAAATGGGTCTGATAATATTCATGTGTTAAGGACACTTGATACTGGTGTATTTGGTACCTTTCAGTGCAATATATCATTGATGAAGATGTTGGACTGTACATCGATACAATCTTCCAGCATACTCCCCTCCCTCTGAAGCCAGAGTTCTGATATATAGTGGCTAATAAAAGAATTAACAGGCAATTGAATGTCTCTTAATATCAGAACAAAGTAAGACATCAGGGAAGAGAGCCTACTTTCTTTAGGTTCAGAAACACAGTTGAGTGAAAGCCATTAGACTATGCCTATTTAGATTCAGAGGAAATCCTCTCTGGAGAAGCTAAGGAAACATGAGCATATTTTAGTCAGTCACTGATATCCCAGTTAAGCTTTATTTAAAATCTACCTAAGGAGGAACGGATATTTTGTCTGTGAAACTGTAGTATTTTTCTTCTCTATGAGTACCTAGTTATGAGTATTTTAACTATGTTGAACAATTTAAATGTCTATATTTCTTCATTCCTTTCAAGAAACCTCCTGTTCTCAATGTGGGAGATTTGGATGTTATAAATTCTCCAGAAAGCACTCTTTAAATATCAGTTTGTGTTTCTTTGGGGCTTAAAATAAAAGCATTGGTAAGGGCTGTGCATCACTACCCTTGAAATCATTCAGTGCTTTTTGGAAATAATCAGTTATTTTGGATGGGCAATCTACAGGAATTTACAGTGAGGAGAAAGATAAGCAGGACTCCCAAGCATTCATTCACCACCCCCAGATCCTGAAGTTTGGTTCATTCTCATCAATGCAGTGATTAGGAAAGCTTAGAAAAAGCTTACAGAAATTAGGAAAGATTTTAGCAGTCATAGGTAGTAGTGGTGAATGTGAGAGGAGATGGTCATTCCACAGCGTCTACCTGTATGACTTCGGATGAGATTTGTGGTCTCAGTTAGGAGCCTCAGGGACACAACATTATATCTCCTGGTTGCAGCTGGACCCCAAAGTATCTTGTCTGTAGTCTCTTAGTCATACTGTGCCTCCCCATCCTTGTCTATTCTTATTCAAACATAAGAACTTTGCTTCTCCACACAGTATAAAATGGTGGCAGTGTTTTGGCTTTCTTCCACCCCTGCAAGGCAAATTCATTTACAGTCTTACTGTATCTTTGTGTGACCAAAAAAATGGAATATCGGGGAGAAAAAAAGTTAGTGGAATAGTATTTAGAATTCTGAGACTCCTAGAGTAGATCAGGGCAGATCTAAACATAAATGGTTAAATTTTTGAATTTTACAGCTAAATCAAATGTAGTTGAAATTAAGAAGACCTACAGAAACAGGTTACAGTACGAAAAAGCATTTCACTAGAACACATCTAATCATAATACAGTTAAACATGGAGTTTGGGATTCTGATCTCTAAGGCTGAAATTTTTTTTTTTGGTAAATATAATATTAAAAGCATGGAACACAGCATAAACATCCAATTTACAAAGGGGACAATTTTATAGTGGTATGGAATTTTACATCTATTAGTAGTTGAGTTATTATGAACTTTAAATTATTACCTTTGCCTGCAAAATAAAAGAAGAGAGTTAATTGCCCAAGCAGAGTGCATACATAGTTTCAGTCAGGTGAAGTATTTTGAATTGTCGACAAACTCTTCATTTTTTTCACGATGGTTAAAGCTAAGCGTTTGTTCCAAGTGATAATGGTAATGAACTGTGTTGAGATCCAGAAGACATTACAAGGGCAGAAACTCATTATTCCATGTTTTGGACATACTGTTTGAAGAGTTTCTAAAATGGTAGAGTTTGATCACGAATTTTCAAATTTGAGAATCTCTGAGCTCTACTTAAATAGCTTGGTTGTTGCATCTGTGGTAAATTCTATCATACAGCGTTTTCATTTAATTAGATTGTGAACTCTCAATGACTTCCTGAGAGTAAATTTTCTTGAGAGGAGAATTAGAAAACATTAGATGAGGTAAAGGACTTGAGAATACTTGTCCAGAAGAGATTGATAAGAACATAACTAGGACAGCTGTGAGCTGTGCTTTAAAATTGTAAATGATGCTAGTAAGTGATTTTCACTTCTGATTTTAAATAGTCTCAGAAATTGTCTTTTACCAAAGCTGCTTTGAATTATTTTGTTTAGTAATCAGAACCACTATATATGAACAATTCTGGAGCACATTACATAAAAGGAGAGGGTGAGAGTTGGATTTGCTCAGGTTTAAGAAGAGAAGGCTAAAGGGATATCTTATTGCTGTCTACAGCTACCTAATGGGAGCATCTAGAAAAGATAGAGACAGACTCTTCTCTGAGATGCGCAGTGACAGGATGAAAGGTAACAGACAAAAGTTAGAATACAAAACATTCTCATTATATATAAGGTTTTGGGTTGGTGGTTTGTTTTGTTTTGTTTTGGTTTTTTTTAATGAGAGAAATCACATACTGGCACAAATTACCCTGAGAGGTGGTGGACTCTGCTTACTTGCGGATATTTAGAGCTTGACTGAACCTTGTCTTGTTGACTGTGCTTTGAGCAGGGAGTTGGATGAGATGACTGTCTGTGGTGCTTTCCAGAACAAATTATTCTATGGTTCTACTCTGTACTGTGTTTGGAGTTTCAAGAGAGAGTGATAGCACGTTCAAACTCTTTCAAGACTCAGTTTTGCAAATCCTCTTCCTTTACTTCTGGGCATGTATCAACATTTAGGGACCAGCTGAGGTGTACAGATTGTGCAGGTAGTGGTTCTGTAAACTACCTAGAAGATAGACTGCTATACCTGGACCAGGTTTTAAGACTACATGATAAGCTGGAGAATAATGGACTATGAGGGACAAGGAATGGGAGAAGACTCTCTAAGCAGAGCAGACATCACTGATGCCTCTGGGTCTAGCTATTCATTCAGAGGAGCAAGAGGAGCCTCAGTAGCAGTTCTGTCCCTCCTAGTGACATGAGGCAGGATGGTGTGGAGTAGGAAGCAGGGCTGGTGCAGTAATCACAGTGATACAGTAAGGAGGTCTGAGTGGAAGGAACCCCCCTGGAAGTTGTGTAGAGGGAAAGGCCTTCCTTAAAGGCTGGGAAGAGCATTTCATTTCTTCTTATGAGAAGAAGGGTGGCTGATTTGCTTTCTGGTTACTAATATAGTTTCTAAGAGACAAAATTACCTTTAATGAGTGTTATAGTGCATAGCCAGCCAAGATAACTGGCAAACAGCTCAATCACAAGTGACCATCATTAAAAAGGGGTTGATTTATGTTTTAATGGTATTGGCGATGTCCAGGTCACCATTTAAACATTCACTTTCCACTGATCAGAAGAGGCATTAGTTGTGCAGATGATAACACAAACCAGACAGTCAGCTGGCCCAGCTCTTCCCTATGCAGCGAAAATGAGAAGAAATGAGACCTTGAAGGCTAGAAATATTAGTAACAACAGATCAGAAGGACTAGACAATACTTACTCTTCCTCAAGAAATCAGAGGTCCAGCTGTGATGGTAACTCAGAAAAATCTTCCCCAAACCTTTTCCAACTTTATTCCAAAACAATGTGCTGATTTTCAGGTTTTCTGTACATACAGAAAAGGGTACTTGCTGCATTTTCTGCTGTTTGAATGATGTAGTGGCCTGATTTACTCTGCTGTGCAATGCTGAGTCTTTTGATTGATGTTTCATTGAATCATAAGGTAACTCATTGTTGTCCAATGGATAGAAGATTAACACGGCAGGTGCTCAAGCTGCCATAAAATGCCATTATAAATATATGCAAAAGCAGTGTTATAAGACCGCATAACAAAAATATTAGTAATTTTGTTTCATTTTTGAAGGCATTTTACTGAAGGCAACCTCAGTTTACACTTCCTTTGCCTTTAGAAGAACTGACATCTGATCAAGGGCAGATGCTGGGAGACAAGCAGTCAAAAAGATTTCTGGAGGGCAGCAAGGATAACTTTTTGATACAGGTATTAGAAGAGCCAGCTGTGGTGATTCACAGCTGGATCTGCTGCTGTTCACTAACAAGGAAGGATTGGTTGAGGATGCAATAATCAGTGGTAGCCTTGGATGTAATGACCATGAAATAGTGGAGTTCAAGATCCTGAGGGCAATGAGGAAGGAGAGTAGCAGGGTGCAGTCCCTGGACCTTAGGAGAGTCAACTTTGACTGATTAAGGAAACTAGTGGTCAGATCCCATGAGAGGCAGTTCTGAAGAACAAACATGCTCAGGAAAGGTGTCAGGTTTTTAAGGATAGTATAATCCAACCACAAGAGTGTCCATCTCAATACTCAGAACAAATGGTTATATTGGCTAAGCAGGGAACTAATGGCAGAGATCCAAAGTGCAGGTGTTCCTCTGGTAAGACCTGTCTGCATGTTTTTTTTAAGAGACTAATGCATAGATTTTTCTGGCATCGTGGAAAAGAATAATCTAACTTCATGTAAGGGTATGGCCAAACTCTTTGGTCTCTGGTGGTGAGTTCCTGCAAATTCTGTAGAGAAATCTAGGCACTGTCCATCTGTACTGCTTTATGTTCTCAGTTGATTCTGCAACATAACAGTCTGTTTTATTCCTTAATTTTGTTCGCTTACTAAGAGCTATACTTCTGTATCATGAAATACTAGGTATAGTGAAAATGAGATGACAGAGGCTGCGTTTCTTCCAGATTGGAAGGAGAACTATAACAATATGAGCCCTGCTGCTCTGCAAAGTCCTTACACTGGCCACAACTGCACTGCCACTGGTTTTGCCACAAAGCTTCTGTGTTTTAAACTGTTGCAACCTACTTTGCATAGTATTGAAAACCGGTTACACTTGTTGGTTTTTGCCTTGAATGCTAGGCACTGCTGGTATTGTCAGCCAAGCAGCTTGCACTATTAGTTTTGTGACATTAGGAAGACATAAATTATATGGTACAAATTCTGTGGGCCAAATACATGATAATGGTACTGTTCAGACTGAATCCTGAGTGCTTTGTGAAAACAATCAGGATTTTGCCCTTCTTGCCCTTAGTATAATTTTGTCCTCTACCCACTAAGCATTTTATGGGATGTAAATTATTTACTTCTATTCATCCAATTCATGAGGAATTCCTATATCTGTGAAACAGATTTTTTTTAAAAAAAATATAGCACAGTTCATAATCTGTATTAAAAAAAAGAAAAGCATCCATGTATTAGGCCATCAAGAGTCAAAAGCATAATTTGAAATGATAAACGTATCCATTTTAAGTTACACATTACTTTGCATAGTTAATATCACTATAATTAGTCATAGTTCCTGTAATTTATTGAAAAAGATGCTCAGCCCCTCTAGTGTACTACAGTGATGAATGTTGGAAGTGCAACTTTGGAAGCAGGAATCAAGAAAATTAGTAACAGTTGGAGAATTAGCATGTAAATCAATAATATCCTTTCTCTTGCATCTTGAAAACCAAGGGTATACATCACACACTGCATAACGAAGTGGAGGGCAAAAGTTAGAACTGTAACCTCCTTTACATTACTAGGTCTGCGTTTACTGCAAGAACTGTTTAAAATAGTTTCAAACGTTAGAGTAAATCTCTAGTAAATATTTAAACTATGTATAACTAGTCACAAATAAATTAAGCTGATTTTATGCATTCTCTCTAATTAGAAGGGCACAGCATTTGTTGAAACGTGATTAGTATTATTCATTAAGCAAAAAATTCTCATTTGTATCTTATTATCACTATTCTGCATAAACCAACACAATTTGTCATGAACTCCCTCATTTGCTGTATCCTCAAAAAGCAGATTATGCTTATTTTTCATTTGGACAGTGGAAAATCAAGCCAGGTGTTTGGCAGCACCAGAGTGTTCAGGTGTAACTGTGCCAGTGATGGTACATTACTAGCAGCGTGGATGAAGAATGAGGCATGGAGAATCTTGGGACTGAGGTGCCTTGAGGCCCATCCCTTTAGAGTGGTCCTGCTGATGAGACAGGTGGTGTTGTATAGGACTGAAAAAAAAGAAAGAAACTTTTTTGTAAAGTCAGCCTTTCACCTTCAAGTGGAAATGAGAAGTGCTTTCACATAGCTGCTGCTGCACTGAAATATCTTGACACGTTTGTGACTTAAGTCTGTATGGCTGATACTTTTGTCTTAAAGTTTTCTAAAGCTGAAAAATGCCAGTTGGTGTACAGAGGTCTTTGTCACTGAGAGGAATCAGTACAATATTGCACAGGCAGTGCACTGTACATAAATATTTATAAGTGACCTTGATTGTAGTATATTATGCAGGATAACTAATTCACTGTATGCATATACTTGCCCTTCTTTCCTCTCAGTTTTTTAAGCATTGAAGAACATCTCTCCCATATTTAATTCTGCCCTCATTCACATGCATGTAAACCTCCAGTAATACTGCTGAGCTCATTGGTGCTGCGTCAGAGTGTGTTGGAATAGAGTAGTGGGCTTTCTACATCAGCTCAGTGGTTTTATGGATTTAAAAACTGTGTGAACTCTGTGTTCCAGCTGCAGGGATACAGGACTGGGTGTCACAAGGACTGGGTTCTTCTGACTTTGTCACTAACTGATGTATCATTTTGTTCCTTTGTGTCTTTAAACTGTGATTATAGGGATAATGAAATTCAATGGGCACTAACATCTGTGGAGGCAAAAAGTGCTGTAAAATTGTTAAGCATTATTGTTTCTGCATTGGATAGATGATAACATTAAAGAATCATCTAGGTTTTAGGGTTGTGTTTCCTACGGCATGTTTTTCAGGTCTGCCAGAATCTGTTTGTAATGCAATGAATTAAGTTGTTGTAATCCCTTTGATAAACACTTGTAGGGATCAAGAAAAGTTTTGGCTATATAGGCAGCCAGACTCCAGCGTCTCTGGACTGCAGACTGTTTGAATTCTTTACTGTTTTCTTAAATTAGATAGTGATGAGTGCCTCAGTAAGTTTTAGACAGCATAGTAGCTGATAGCCCTCAGAGACTAGCATGAGAAGTAATACACTTGTGTACTCGTTCTCTACTGTTCCCTTTTTTGCCTTTGGAGATGTTACTTCTTTATCAAACTGGACTCAGAAATTTTACTCTGAATCTGATGTCTGGTCATATATTTGCAGCAAGGAAACAATGAGACAGCCCTGTCTGTGTTATGATAGGGAAATACATTGACACTCTTGCAAGAGATATGACAGAAAATTTTCACCCCAAGAACAAAGCAGAGGAAAAGTGCTATTTCCAGCATAACCCAATGGCAATGAAAAGCCCTATGCAGAGCAATAGTGAAAAGGAAGGACTTTGTATATGGTCATGCTACAATAATAAAAGCATCATTATAAACATAAACCCCACATCTTGCCACTTGACAATTCATTAATATTATACATCTTTGCCATTGCTCATCTATATCTTGTCTATGAGTTACTATGACTAGTTTATTCCATTTTACTGAAAATGTACTTGTGAATTACAAATCCAGACTATGAATAGCTTCAATAGCTAGTAAGAAAAACAATTACATTTTCTTTCTCTCTAACATACAATTTTAATTTTCATAACTCTAAAAAAACATATCCCCCACAATGCAGGCCTGCCAGGAGGCCTGAAATCTGCAGGCTATGGCCTCTTGGGCTGTTTTCCAATGACTCGTTTTTAATTTTAAAGAAGCATTATCTCTAGCTAGTAAATTAACAACAGCCTATAGTGCACACACACTGTCATCCATCTGCTTAAGGCTCTTGTCATTTGACACCAGTCTTGTATCTATAGACTTCATCTGGTATTCAAAAGCTATCAACCCTGCCTCCAAGATAGCCCACCTTCTGGCTCCAGGCTAGAAGAGTGACTCTCCATTTCCAATTCTAATGAACACATAGCTAGCAGCAGTTTTTCCATTAAGGATCTGGTGTTCTTAGAAAACAGACAATGTTGGAATTACTTGGATCCAGAACTGCAGGGAAAGTGTTTGTAAAAGAGACTGAACTACTTGAAGAGTGTTCTTTAGGCAGCCTCACTTCTGTTTCTGCACTACTTCTGTCAAACAGTATACTCAGTGTTACCTCCCACTTGTAGTACATTAGACATTACTGTTTATACTGCTGCATTCTGAGGAGTGGAACTTATTAGCAGATTAAATTCTTTATATTATCTTTCAAATTATGAGCATGATTGTTAAGGAGTTTTGAAAAATACAGGCTATATCAAAAATCTCATGACTGGTGTGGGTCCCCCGAATGAGAGAAAGCCATGATATGGTTGGAGAGGAGCAACTATTTCACAGTAACTAAATTTTGTGTACTTTCAGATTTGGCTGAGAATGAGGTTATTTGTATCTTTGCAAAAAAACAATCTATGTAACCTGATGTTTGCTATAAAGAAGTGGTGAGGATTTAACAGAGAACTGTGTCTGCTTTACAAGCTTCAGTCATCACAAAATAGAGCAAGTTCCCAACACCTACTGCTTCATCAAGGTTAGGGAATTTATTCCAGGAGTAATTGAAGAAAGGAGTCTTGTGTTCTAGACCCCAAAGGACATAATATTTTAAAATTTTCTTTTCTTGATTATGGTAGATGTAGTTATCATGGGCATAAGTGAGAAGAATTGACACTAGTCATAGAAAATTGTAGTTAGGGATGAAACATAGGTAGTATCAGCATTTAATAATCAAGGGAGGCAGGGAAGGTAGAGTTTTTCCTTTTATTTTCTTTCTGCCCCCAAGCTTGGAGAAGTTCCATCTAGGCAATTGGTTTGGGATTTTTTTTGTCTGATAATCTGTGCAGTGAAAAAATAATATGTGTTTTGGTGGAGTTTGTTTTCACTGTGTACCTCACAATTTTTACTCATGTGTCCTGTATCCTTCCATAGTGGATGTGGTGTCATGGTACTTGCAAGAAAATAATGCTCGGTGTAACTCTGCCTTCACTGACTCTTTGATCAGGTATGGAGAGGGAGCAGAAAGTACCCTTACTAGTTTAACACACAAGTAATTATGCTTCAACATGTGATAGACCCAGAATGATATTCACCTATGTTTAGTTGAGGAGTGAGGATGAGAGAGAAACAGGAGACTTAAGATAATCAGGCTATTCTGAACCTTGAGCTGCCAATGATACAAAAATAGTGTAGTTCCATTTCTGTGAGCACCTGCTGATGATTTGTGTCTTATTTCACAAATTTAAAGTTTTACCACTCTGCTATCAGTCATCATTATTTTTTACTGAGTTATCTTAGAGAGAATGAGTCTTTAACTGGTGTTTGTGAGACTTTTTTACTTCCTTTTGAACAAAAAGAGTCAAGTTATTTTGAGGAATACAGTGACAGTTTAACAAAAGTGATGGTAACCATATATATTATTTAACATTTTCAGTTGCATGAGTCATTTTCTTGTAATTTGTATGAAGAATACGAGAAGTATCTTTAAAATGGCTGGGGAAACTTTCTTGTGTGTGCATCAAATATGAAACTGCCCTTGATTAATAAACCTTTGAGAATATTTTTCCATTTATCGGTGCTCTCCAAATCAAAATACTTTTAAATTTCATTTCAGTTGGGTAGTGTTATATCAAATGCTTCACTTCAGTACATAGTGAGATAATTTTTTTTTAAAAAAGCTCCTTATGCTCAGTCTTTGTAATATGTGACAACAGCATCAAATTAGAAGAGAAATGGCTGTTGATTTCTACTCTTTAAGAAAATAAGATTTGTATGTAAACAATTTAAAATAAAGCATCTAATTTGCTTCCAATTATATAGTATATAAAGAATTAGTAATGGAAGCAAATTAGGCATGATTTTTATTTATACTTTTTCAAGTGGGTAAATTGGCCCTTCACCGAATGTAGCCCTCACTCTGCAAACATTTGCTTACTTCCTTACCTTTAGGCATCTAATTATAACTCCTGAAGTCAGGGGGACAAATTCTGTGATCATAGTTTAGCATCCATAACTGTCTGCAGGTTTGGAGGTCAAACAGAGACTTAAACTTACCCTGGAAAGCATACAGAGAAAATACCTTAGGGTGCCAAAGCGACACTGGGATTGCAGTGCACTGTGCAATACTTCCTTGCCAAATATATTATGAATTTGGCAGACTTGGTTTTGGGTTCTGAAGGCTAAATAGTTTTCCAGTGCCCTTCTCTAGGTAAGTAAGCAGGTGTTTATATCTTCATTTCACAAATGCAGGAAGTGGTTTGCTAAATGCTGCAGGCTCAAGAACCTGTTACTGGAGGGAAGGTTAGAACTGAACAGCTCTTGGTTCCCAGTTCTGCATTCTGTTCACCACAAAATGCTCTTCTCCAAGAAAATCTGTGGAAATATGTACATAAATTATAATTATAAACATGTATTAGCTTATTGTGTCCAGTGTATATTCACTGGTAGATGAGTATTAGAGGAATAATAACTAATCCTCTCTGATGGTGTGCAAGACTCCTTATGGTGCTTTATAAATAATAATCCATTCTGTAAAAGATTATTATACTGTGTAGCTCTAGCTACATAGGGCTGCATTCACAAACAGAATTAGGTATGCAGTACCCAATCTTCCATGGGATCTTTCATGTATTGTTTGTGTTATCTTTGTGCAGTTGATTCATCAGAATTAGTTTATCAGGCAGATAATGGACAGGCACTGTATTCTGTTTTTCAAATTATAATGAACAAATGACATTTCTATTTGTTAAAAGTGAAAAATGGATAAAAGATTAATTCCAAATTTCTATTTTTGTGGATCACCATTGCTTATGTAGATAATAGCACAATTTTATTTCTGCGGTATGAAATGCTGTTGGTTTTTTGGTTTTTTTTTTTTTTAAATACACTTACCAGACAAGGCAGTAATGTTAGTCACAGTCTCTGCCACAGGGTTTTGTAAGGGTCTGACAGTATGGGATAAGAAGTGATGAAGTTCTCTGATCCAGAGGCCACTAAAGCTGTAAGCAGGTTTTAGTGGATGATGTACCAGGCCCAAAGGGTAAAGGACTTGACTGAATAGCAGTGGTACATGGTATACAGAAAAGACTGGAAGTGGCTTTTGGTAGTAAGACCATCACAAAATATTCTAAACTCAATTGCAGAATGTTACTTTTACACATGAGGAATTTTCTTTAATTAAAACATTTTATGACCATCCAAGTACCACACCAGAGAAAAGAACTTTAAAAAAACCCAAGATACCTTCAACCCCATTTTTTATAATCAAATCTGCTTCAGTCTGAAAATTGTATCTGTACATTCTTATGTGTAACAGCCTATGTTGATTTTTTTACAGTTGTCTGTATGGGTAAGTGTAAGAATAGTCACAAGGTATATTCTCAAAAGATTGTGATATCTCTATAGAGATTATAAAGTACAGCACCAAATTTTAAGGACTCGGTGTAGGAAGTACCTTGACTAAGTCCATTAATTTACTTATTATTAACCAAATTATTTTGTAGGAAAACAATGCTTTAAAAATTGACCCGTGGAATATGCAGCTGTGATTCCATAACTAGCAAAGTATGTATTCAGTATTTGTACAGTTAGACATTCAGTAAATAATGATAATAAATAATGCTGTACAGTAAATAATACAGAATATCAAGGGTACCAAATTAAAAACAATTCCCAAGGAGAAGACTTGAAAAGAGATTCTGTTAGTGAAAAGAAGTACTTTGCTGTGGGAGAAATACTTTTTATAAACAGAATGAATCACAGAATGTTTCAAGCTAATCTTAAAAAGCCTCATCTCAACATTTGTCCTTTTCATTCTTTGCCCAAACTTATTTTGTGCAGTCACAGTGTCTTTTCTCCATATATAAATATTGAACAATTATAGTGTAAGTTCAGATCTGCAGACTTCATACACATCAAATGTGGGCTGTGCATTCAGAATCTTTCTCTGCTTCAACCTCTCACAAGCTGATGGTAAAAATCTTCAATAGTTCCTTTCTTATCCTTCATATCCTGCATACATTTCCTTTCAGAAATGTAGGCAAAAGAAACAGTCATTCCTCTACAAGCTGGAAATCTCATCCTGCCTCAACCACCTTCCATAGCTGCCATGACTAACAGTTTTTGCCAGTTTATATGGTTAAGACCTTAATGATACACCCATTGCAATATTTCTGAAAAATATTCAAAAATTATATCTTTAGATTGAGCTGCTACCCCTGAGTAAATGGTATGTTTAGACGATCTAGGTCTGAGATAAAAATGTATTTTGGATCTCAACTATTCCTTTTCAGGTATCTAACTCATGTGAGCTTCACTCAGATTTGGACAATAAATTCCTTAAATTTCTAGACTGTTGACCCATTCTCTAAGATATAACTTTGTTTTCAGCATAGACTTCCCTGCGTTTTAAACTTTTTGAGATGTTTGGTTTCATGTAAATAAAAATTTAAGGCTGTCTATCCATAGTTTATCAAGCTATTTTCAGGCTTTCCTTATCAAAAATTCAAATTAGTTTCTTTTGATTATGTTTGAAATGCTTCAGTAATAGGATGGAGGGCATTGAATCAGCCATTCTTTACCTGAAGCTTTATTCTTCTTTTGGCATAAAATTTATGCCCTTCGTTCTGTTATTTAGGATCTTTTTTGTCCATTTCCATGCTGGAATCTCTAACAATATTTGTAATCTGAAATACATAGCTGAGTGATGAAACACGGCTTAGAAAACACTATTTTGAAAGAATGGCTGAGTGCCTGCAATTTCTATGATGTTCAGGACAATATATCTGTATTTTAATCAGCTGGCTGCAAATGAAGAAGCATGCCATTGTATGATTAATGAAAACTGCTGTTTTTAAAGTTATGGTAATATATGTATGTTAAAGATGTAGACTATTCTTTATAGTTATTAAAGTTTGCTATTAACTTCAGCAACATTGTGCACAAACGTCAGACTACTTGCTGTATTGTACAACTCTCAGCTTAAAGAAATGTACTTTTATTCAGTGATGGTGCATTGATACTATGAAGTGAGCATAATTTAACTTCAAATGTCCTGCTATGTTTCCAATTAACCATTAAGTTGTTATTTACATAAACCCAAATGTTTTGATAGGAGAAAGAAATTGATTTAGCCAGAAAAAAAATCAGACTATACAGATCAGTTCAATAAGCAAGAGTTCTTGATGTCTTATAAGGCAGTGGCTTCACAACTCCTGGGACAAATTGCAATTTGACTGACTGCCAATAAGTGAGGTCATACTCGTATCTTTTTTATTTGCTTATTTTTAATTTGTGGGTGAAGACTGTGCTCATTAAAGTGAGGAACTCTACACGAGTTTTAGCCAAGTGTTACCATATTCTATATAATGAATTGTGTACACTTGTATCCTTCTCAATAGTTCATCTAATTTTCCTTGGAATTGCATGGCGTACTTTATTATTTAAGTATTTTTCCAGTCTGTACTATTTATATTTCTGGTACAAACCTGTATTTGATTACACTTGTAAGTAAATACTTTGTTTTTAATATGTGCTCTTCTACTATGGAAGTGAGCTTGTTGCGATTTTTTTTTTTTTTTTTTTTTGCTTTGTTTTGACAGGTAAGAGAAATAATTGACCAGGCAGCTGAGTTAAAGTTATTCTCTGCATTTTGGGATTTATAATGAATACAGTGAATTTTAATTACTGTAGATCTTTACAGCTTTATGTTGTTTTCTGGTCATAGTATGGAGTAGAAAATATTTTCATCATCTATTTTTAGCAAAATAAATAATTTTTTTCTGGGTTTCTTATTGTTAATAATGACATGGCCCTTTCTTCAAATTTTGTTGGTTTAATTGTTGAGTTCATAGGAGAAATACTGAGGAGATCTATTTGGGTGGCAGGTAGATACAAGTGGCTTAATGCCTTGGCCACAATGCTAAGCAATATCAGATCACTGAGGCCTGTGACAGTTAAAATAACCAGATTGTGTCTGTAAATGTTTTTCCTTTTGAAAACGTAAACTTTCAGCATTAATGCTGCTATTACCAGAATGTTGCTGGCATTACTCCTGTGTTAGAAGATAATTACTGGACTCATTCCTGACATGTAACATTTATTTTCTTCAGGGAGGTGGGTGGACAAGCACACAATGCTCACTGCTGAACTACTGAAATTGGGTAAGTTCTCCTGTTGCCTTCACTGGTACTGTGTGGCTTCCAAAATATGTAAGGAGTTGATGGAGAAAACATCTGTGTAATTCACATTACTAGAGAAATTTGTTTATTATACTTTACATTGTTGTTCCTATTCTTGTATATAGTGAGGCTGCTAACAGTTTGATTTTTGATTGCCTTTTAGGCTTTTCAGATGACCTACATGGAGCTTTTTATTTTGATTTTTACTGACTAAGGTGTTTTCTTGTGTTATTTCCTGCTTTGTCACTCTGTAAAAGCATCCAAAATCACCCTAGCTTGGAGGACTATCACATGTGCTGTGAACCATTTAAGACTTCATAATAAATGCATTTCCCAGATAGAGACTAAAAAATCTTTTGGAGGGCTCAGTGTATCTTACTTCTACCTAGATGGAGAGCTAATGCTGTGGACCTGACCTATAACAAATGGAAAGAAAAAGAAAGAATTACAATGTGATTCAGGGATCACTTCTTCACTGGGTTATACACATTTCCCACCTTTCTGTCCCAGCATTTTGATTGTGTCCTTCATCCTTTATGGCTCTTCCTCTGTAAGGAAGATGGTCCTATGTGGTGCCCCGAAGGCATTATTTCCCCCTTAATAAAATGCCATACCTTCTTCTGAACAGTGCAGGAGTGTATGTTCTGAGCTTTGGTGGACTGCCAGCTCCACTTACTGTGTGGAGGGGGACTAAACGCGCAGAAGTACAATCCCGGTCAAGCCTTTCATTCCCTACAGAATGTATGAACATGTCTGAAAGCAGCTGTGCTTGCTCTGGCTGTAAGGATAGTAGTTCCAAAAAAATGTAACCAGCCTTTCCCATGCCATGAGTTTCACTTAATTACATAATTACAGTTCCTTCTCTAGCCTCTGGTAAGAAACTTAAACAACAAACTAGCAAATTTTAGAAAGCTATGAAATGAGAGGAAATCGAGTAACTATCAAATGGACTTTCATTACTCTCTATTTATAATAACATGCATAAAATTGCGAAGAATCAAGTAGAAAACTTGAACTTCTATGAAAGACATTTTGCACTGTATGTATTGTTGAGTTAGTGTGAAATACCTGTTTAAATTGGCTCTTTCTGTTGTTTTCTTGTCATACATCTTAATGTCAGCAACATCTGCAATGGACTTGCAATGCAGATCAGTGCAGATTATCACCAGTTAATAAAGAGTCAAAAGCAGGTTTAAGGTAGCACAATCTCTCCAGTTTATTTCTATTGATAATCTACACATACACATGTTTTCAATAAAAACTTACATTAAACACAAAAGTTATGTACAATGTGATACACGAATGACTTCATTATTGGCATAGCATTTGCTTGTCCAAGATGAAAGCCTACAGCTTAGTTGTCTCCTCTTCTGATCTTAGCTCCAAATACTACTTTTTAGCTAACAGTGCTCTAAAGAATGATTTGAGCTCTCATTTTGACACAGATCTCGCAAGAGAGGTACTCTTAACTTTATGTACATCCCTAAAATCAAGAGGGAAAATATGAAATTATTGAATTCAGAGGATCATTCCTTAAACATTGATTCTCAGAGAGAATGGAGATCATGGGGGAATCTTTCATCTTAACAGTGTCATTTTAAGTCATGTCATAAAAAAGATCAAAATTTCAATAATTTCAACTGGAAGTTTTTGGATGCACTGCTGACTCATGAAATGTGAACTGTAGCTTGCAAAACGATCTCAAGGATGTCCAGAAATCACAACAGATGAAAAGGAAACCATATTCCCCAGCCCCAGAGGCAATTTTGAAAATATAATTCTAGTTATTAGTGGATCTTATTAACCATACAAAACTTCTGCCTTATCTTTGTTACCACAAGAAATACTTTTTCTGAGAGTACTGTTTCTGAAGATGATATTTATCCCTATTGATTGCCTTTGAGATGGTGGCACTTTCCATTTTATGGAAATACTATAAAGCTTTGAACACTGAGTTTCAGAAGGGCTCTAGGGGTGAACAAACTGTCTAGGACCCCGAGACCTACAGGGTGTAAACTGAATAAATTAAACAGTGCTACAAATTATCTAGCGTTTGAATAGAGGAAAAATAGCAATGCCTCAGCCCCTGCAAGTGTTCCACACAAGGCTACTAGCTTTGTTTAGTTCTGACTAACAGGTAGGCATTTGCTATCAGTCCAGCAGCTACCATGGATGATAGAAATAGGCTTAGCAGTTTAACATTTAGTTATAGACTGCTTCATTTTTATGGATCTTATGAGCCCTTAAAGTGCTCTCACAGTAAGTGCAAACCCTGCAGGTGAATATTGTACAGTCAAACAACCCACTGTTTCCAAGGAAAGGCTTTTAGGATCAGAGTTTTTTATAGTTATGTACATGTTATGGGCCCACACTATCTAATCAACCTTTCACCTTGTATCCAAAAAAGCTTGCCCTCCCACCTGTGTTTAAGGGCACTCTCAAGAATTGGCTGGGGTCTTCTGTAGAAGGGTCACATATGTAGCAAACCTTTTTGGATTTATAGTGGTAGCAGCACGGGATGACTGCAAGTACAGTATTTCTTCTTAGTAGTTTTATTATTATTAATTATCATGAGTTTTTAGTAATACAAGGATTAGTAGTAAAATCAGTAATCATTGCATCTTCAGTGGTATGTATCTGTGGTTGCTGTTACTCCGTGTGTGAACAAATTATGTATTTGGTCTTAGAGTAGCACAATGTCACTGTGATTATAGATGCCTAAATGAGCACTACATGCATGTGTAGTGTATCCAGCTCCCCCATGAGTGGTAGGTGATACAAATGAATGTGTTCTTCAGTAATATGTCCAGACAGCATAATACAACATCTTACTGATTTAATAGACATTTTGCTACATTACATGCACCTAAAATGGGTAAGGAAAGGAGCATCCAGACTCCATATTTGCATTGTTTGCGAGTCTTTGTCTATCTCTGCCAGGACACAAAAGTTGTCAGAGGTCAGTAGACTTTTTGTGAGCACTAAGTCTGAACATTCAGTAACTCAGTATGAAAGCAGAAGCAACATTGCATAAGCATTGACAGTACGGAACAAAATACACTTAGATTAAAAATTTTTAATCTTAAGATTTTTTTGCATACAGTAGGCCTAGCCCTTTCAGAGATGAAAATAAGCAGATTTCTGAGGTCCTGAATGCAAATCTTGATGTTAACTGTTTGAATTTATGAAATAAATAAATAAAATATCCCCAAATGGAGCCCTGCTTGAAGCGCTGAACATGCCAGTGGCAAGTTCTGCTTCAGACTCCAAGAGATAAAGTACGTTAGCGCGTATCGGTTAGTCTAATTTATTCAGTGTCATTGCCATATCACAACCTTCTGTTTGATTTTCTTATAAACTAATAATTTCCTGAATGAACTAATACTGCCACAGCCACTAGTACCTCTGCCTTGTAGAAGTTTTTTATTGTTGTGTATGCAACTAAATTGAAATATCTTTCACTTGAAATATTGACTTTAATATCTCATTTGAAAAATTCATGAAGCCTTTGATGTTAAATCCATACTCAATTTAGCCAAATGCCATTAGAATATGCAATACGCCTGAATACAGAGAGCATTATTGTCTGTGTTTCTGCAGAAGAATTACATTTTATGACTGTAACGTCAGGATCTTTTTTGGATTTGTTCATGAAGAAAAGAAAGGCAGCACATTAGAAGCAAAATGAAAAGTGGTATTGATTAGGCTCTCATTTACCCTCTCTTTGCTTCAATCCCTAAATGCATGGAAATAAGGGTTGTGCCACAGCAAGTAACAATGCTCTGTAATGAATGGAACAATCTTTAGAAAATTAGTGTAAACATGTATGATAGTGCACAGATGTTGCTCCTAGTAACTGTCATACATTTATTTTACATCTCCATTTACATACGTCTCTTTATTTCCTAATAGTATCATAATAGAAACATGACAATAGTTAATGATTTCATAAAACATGGAATGTAAAGCTGACAGAGAGGTAGAACATTAATTGAAACCTATAGCTATAGTACATTAGAATTACATCTCCTAAATGACTCATGATAAAAATATCCCTCTTATACAGAGGAAGACAAAGACAGGTAAAAAACTAGGCTTTCAGCAAATTAATTTTTTTTTTTTCCAGTAAAACAGAGACTGGCAAATGTTGCAAAATCTCCTGAGTGCTAATAGAATGGTATTTGCCTTTAGTAATTTATGGGCACTTTTCCCCCAGCTATCGATCACATTTGAAAAAAGTAAACTGCATTAACATTTTAGGCAATAATGGCTCCAGAAAATGTTTGATTCTTATCACTACCAAAACTAATGTCATGATACTTGGTTTTTAACAGATATGGGAGAGCAGAGTGCATCCAGCCTGTAGCATACTTATGCAAGTGCCCAGGTCTAACTGAATGAACTGGATGTACACCAATGCTTTGAGCTTTGTTACGTTATCTTAAACCATAGAAAGTAAGTTGATGGCATAAGTCAGGAGACTGCTGTGTAGCAGTGTAATGAGGTGTCCAGAGGAGTTTGGGGTCTGAGGATTAAAATTACTGTGATAAACCAAGTGAGGAAGGAGGAAGGGAGAACTGCTCTCTGCCACCATCTTCTGGCCAGTCCTTGGGACATAAACTGCCTCTGTTTCATCTGAGTGGTTTACCAAGTTTCCTGTTGCCTTCACTAATAGGACAATCACAGCTATTTTAAGCAAGCTCATACTGGAAAAATAACACACTTTTAAAATTTCCAAAAGATTCTTAACAAACTCATGCAGATGTATATTAAAGTGAACAATGCAAAATGCCAGACTAAGGGACTGGGAAGCTCTGTGAATGAATCCAGAGCATTAGTGCCTGTGATTTTGTTCTTGGAATTATGGTACTACTAACTACATAGGTGCAGAGGCAGCTTGAAGAATTAAGTCTGACTCACTCCTTACTAATTTTTTTCTTGCTTTTGTTGATGCCCTTCTATTTAATGATTTGTTGTACTCATTAACTATTTGGAGACTGCTTACAGAATTTAGAGATTTATTATTGGGAAGCAGTGTTGTAAGGTAGAGTGACACTGAAAGTGAAATTACATTTGAAGATTTAGATTTCTGGTTTTACCATTTGCAGAAATCTGTGAGTTGAATGAAATTTCTTCTTATTATATTAATTAGTGTTATTGTAGATGACAACACAGCACAATAGATTGATATTTGATTCCTCTGTAATTAATTGTGACAACAACATGTGGAATTCTTTTACAAAATGTGTACAAACTGAAACTGCTATCCTTCTGATTCCTTTCATTGCTCAGGTTATTTCATACTTTTATCTCTGCAGAGCTGTAGAGTTATATTGTTGTTTGGTCATATGTTAAATTAATTGTGACAAGTTAAAATAGATGTTAAAGTGAGCACTCGTACAAATTAATTAACAGTTGATTGATACAGTTTATACTTTTTCATAAGAAGTAGAATCATGTATATTGTGAGTACAAAGGAAGGTTAAGTATTTCCACATACTGGAAGAAATTTTGTGAGTTTAAGTTCATGTAAGTGTTATGGTCTGTATTATGTAGAATGCTTGTGTTTTAAACAAATGTGCAAACATTCCTTGGAGATCTCATACCCTAGTGATTTTTCTTTAACTGAAAAAAGGAACTTTAGAATATCTGTGCCTCAAAAGGAGATTATTTTTTACATTATACCAAATAATATTAAATAATTCGAAGTATATATTAGGATGCGGCATATAGTTTATATGTACCCCTGAATCTGATACCAATGAATAAAAACTTATTAGAGAAATCCATTTGCTATGCCTGAAGACTTTACGGTGAACAGTTTTACAGATCTCATTTTTCAGATCTGAATTTTATTTCAGAAGCTTTGCAGTATGCTGACTAATGAAGAATTGTTGGAAAGAACACAAAAGTTGTATCAAAAAGAAAGAAACTTTCAGCTGCAATTTAGAAATATTACAAATCAGCATGTGGCTCTACACCTCTGCGTATTAAACATGAAAGCACATGATCCTAAAACAAATCACATCTTTTATTTGGATCACTTACTCAATGGTCTTGAATTTCTGACTTTTTGTTTCAACCAGGTAAGATGAGGTGGCCTGTTCAGCCCATGTTATTAAAGAAATTGGTTCACCTATTTGATTTCATGTCATTGTAGTTCCAACCATTCATTTATTCAATAAACAGTTTGGTATGTTCTGAGAAATAATGAATATTGATTAAAAAATCGATCACTTATTAAGAAACAGTCTAAGGGAAATTGTTTATCCAATCAATTTTAATTTTTGATTTGTTATTTATATTTTCCAATTTAATCCACCCCTCCCTTAGGCTCCCAAACTACCAAGCAAATCAGGAGGAAGGGCAGAGAGAAACTGGCAGCAGCTGTGCAAAGAACACAAAACTTAATGCATTCATTTTAGATTAGGCTGGTTGAAATAGGCCATAATAAAGGAGACTGTGACTGAAAACTCTGGATACATTACCTCATGTACCTTTGGCTATTGGACTGAAACTTTAACTTTTAATAGGATTTATTAGGCTCTCTGCTTCCTACGTATTACATCAGTCAATTCTGATGCTGTCAAAACACAATAGCTACAAAAATATTATGGGTTTCATCTGAGCTGGCAGAGATTCTGAGTGTGGAGGCTGAATGCACAAGGCAGTGAAAGAGACCTACACAAGAGCTCTGGAACATTTATCCATTCTCTTGACATGAGATTTAGCCTGTGAACAGAGTTGCTGAATATCACTTTCTACAGGGGAACAGACTAACCGTCTGATCTGTGTTTTATCTGAATGTGTGCAGTAGTTCTAGTTTCATTGTTCATTACACTAATAAAGAAGGCTGCCTTGATACTTACAGACAACAGATAAATACTTCTGCGTTCCCCATGACTAGCTTACTCTCTTTGGGATTTTCATGCACAAGTTGGAAAAAATTTGTGTTACTTCTGCCTCTGAATTTGCTTTTCAGTAGAGCAGAGGTGTGCTAGTCTTTTTATATTTAAAGTTGGTGTTAACTATTCTTTGCTCACCTGATATTCTCCCACACCTAACTTCATGTCAGAATGTTATCTTTCAAGAAATATGGAGATATATGTGTAAAACATGGGGGAGATATTTTAAGAATTTAAAGCCTTGCTTCTGCATGCCTTTTTGGGACAGGCACAATACTGTAATCAAGAAAGTTCATGTATATACATCTATCTGTTCTTTCATGGGGAAGGTTCTGGAAACACTACCTGAAGTCTGTCACGCTTCTTTTCTGGGCCTTGATTTTATAAATAAAAACTCACCCTCCTGTGAACTGCTGAAAAGTGAGAATGCTGAGCAAGAACCTAATAGGCAGAGCAAAAGGCCAGGGCTACATGGTCTGAGATCTACAAGGGAAAGAGGGCATCTTTTGTGGGGGATAGCTTACAAGAGGGGAAATACAGTCCTTGCATGGCTTTCAGCCTCTGTGGAACCCCAAGGCCCTGAGGTATGATTATCAATGTTAAATAATCAAGGAAAACCTTATTCATACTAGTTATGTTAATCTTTCAAGTATGGAAGAGTAAGGGAAGAACTAATGTATATGTTTTTCTCCAGTAAGCACACATTTTATATGGGTGTTGAGAGTTCAAATTATACATGAAAGCAAAATGAATGTTACCTGGCTTGTTTAGTTTCCTTCTTCCTTTTAAAATTCTGTGGGAAATATTAACTGCTTATGTTTATGATCACTCTTATGGAGAGTTTTTATACTAAAGTTGGCTTAATCCATTATATTTCCTGGGATTCTGCTTGTTGATGACCTTCTTACTTTCCTCTTAATTTGTATCTTTTTTCATCAGTTTTTAAGGCAGATGAGGTATGCCTTGCCTTTCATTTCCTTTTTCTCAGTTCACAGAAGAACTTGAATCTGCTCTGTGATTGAAATAGAAAAAAACCACATATTCTAAAATGTCATCTTTTTATGCTTAAATAATACAGATTGTGATGTAGGAAATTATGAACAGGATGAAGCTAAGTACAACATTTACATAAATGTTTAAAATGCTCAAAGATAGTAATACTTTGTTTTGCAACTCAGGGATGTACATAACAGGCTTCCATAAGGTCTCTCATGGATCCAGTTCCACTCTCTGATGATGTAACAGCAGATACCATTAAAAAATTTTTGGCTGACACCAATCAGGAAGAGTTTGCAAGCACTTGGAGATTACCTTTAGAATTCAAAAGATCTTTATAAGTATCAGGGGAAAAGAAAAACATAGTGTAAATCCAGGTTGTATGATCACGACCCTCAGATTTAAAATCAGGGAGAAAATTACTCCTTGAAGTGTGTGACCTGAGATGCAATACTCTGCCTGGTTATTGGTCAAGATAAATGTGGGCTAATCAGAGACATGAAAAAACAAACAAACAAAAAAAACCCCTAGAAACTCCTGGATTTACCTAGCCGAGAAAAGACTGGGGGGTGAATACTGTGAGCTCTAAATGATTAATACGAAGAGGTTGTTGAACAATTGTTTACTATATTCACTAAGAGCAGGGCAAGAAATACTTCTTTAGTGTGCAGCAAAAGTGATTTGTATTAAATATAATAAAAGAAACAATCTGTTAGACAGTAATGCTAATTGGGGGATAGGAGCAGCTATTTAAGGAGGCTACATAATTGTCATAATTTTTAAGAAACAGGTTATGCATAAATTTACAAATCATAACTTTATAATAGACCCTGCTTCAAAGTACAAAGCTGCACAGGTTGACCTACTGAGCTTCTTTTCCTCCCTTCCCTGATAGCATTTTTTGATTAGTTTAACTGCTGATTACTTCTCCCAGATTAAGTCTCTGAATAAGAAATGGTTAAATAATTTTTATTTATAAATTTTATTTATAAATTGCTACTACTACTACCCATGATTTTTAATTTCATTTATTTCATTGCATTCCTATATTTGGGGCCAGATGTACATGGCATTTATGGACAAATATGAGTATCTGATAGAGTAAGGTAAGATGTTAAGGACAGTTTGGTACAGAGAAAGTTACACTCAGGAATTAAAAGTTGGATCCAAACTCCCAGACATTATTCAATGCTTACCTAAGCAATTTCCCTAAATTTCCATCCGATGTCATCCCAAGGTAATCAGTATATATTCAGGAAGAGTAAGACAATACTGAATTGCTTCATGCATCTGAAAAATTAGCAGCATTCAGGGTAATACACTGAAAGAGACTATAGGAGTGCTGCACACTGCCTTGCCTTCCCAAAGAACAGATATTTCTATAGGTCACTGAAAAAAGATCTAGAGGTGAAAGTACTCTTTTCCAAGTTTGCAAAAGATTTTGATTAACTTAGAACAGCAGTAAGCTTTATTTAAAGATAAAGCCTGAACACCATATATATTTCCCAGTTCAGGGCTAGTTAAATTTAGCATTACATTGCTACAAATCAAATGTAACAGCCTGAAGAACTGTGTCCACTGTGTTTATTCTAAAGGAAGCCATGAGTTTGAACTGAAAGTCTTGTAGAAAATGAACGATGATTAATTTTCTAGGGCAACTATCCTTTTGAAAAACCTACATATACATTCATACTTCTATCTCATGACTCTCCCAGTGCTTGCTGTAGGATTTTCCCACAAGGACTCCCAAGTATAATGCGGAGTAGTTCTGTTGCAGGCACTCCTGAATGTAAACAGTGAGGCCTGTTGTATTTACAGCATCAGGCTTAAAGTGTAGTGTAGTTAAACGATGTTGAAATAATTTTGAATAATTTTAAGAAGTTATTTGTTTTAAAATCTTCTTCATGAAAATGTAAACAGCTGGTAAGGAAGTACATTTGTTCTTAATGAACAACCTTGATTCATTAGGGCCCTGTGTGTTAGTCTCTGTGTACCAAAGGACTCTAGACCCCTTACCATATGATATGGCTATCATTGTGAATTGTTCTGTTTTATCATATTTTCTGCATTATTCTAATCTTCTCTGTATGAATGGAATTGCATCCTTTTTTGCTTGACAGCAAAGACAAACATCAAGCTGTCCAGAAGACAGAGTGCCATTTTATTCCTCTGTTTAAATTCTTGATGGGATGGGCAAAACATCAGCAAACACTCAAGAAAAAACCTCCTGACCCTCCAATTATTCTTGCTGGCATCTTTAGATATTTTTATAATTTCCTTTCTGAGAAATACTGAATTCTTTGTGCCAAAAGAAAAACAAAATCCAAAAAAGCAATCTCAAACTTTATTTAACTGCTACTTGGTCAGAACCTGAATTTTACAGTAGTCCTAGTTTAAATTAAATTAGTGTTCAGAATGTTATGTTTTCCCCACTAGAATCCTTGAAATTCAAGCAAAGCATACTATACCAGAATCATTATGTTAAAATGGCTATTTATGATTGTTTTAAACCAAATGGTTTGAACCAGTTTATTCCCAGGCTCACATTAAATAGCATGCACACTGCTGCAGTGTAATTGTGGCAACACATTTAGAATATTCTTTATGTGTGCAGAATGGAGAAAAATCATATTGCCACTTTATTCAACATAAGAAACTACTAAAGCCTCTGATTCAAAGATGCCTCTTTGAAACTATTGAATTAACAGATTAAAATATAAATGCACTTTTAAAGTATTCTTTTATTTTCAAAACCCATTTTCTCTTTATATTATTTATACGGTTGGTGTGTTTGACCAAGACAATTGATATATTGTCCTCAGTAGGGTAAATATCCACTGTGATTAATTGCCAGAGCAATCTTTCTCTTTTCTAGTAAAGCATTAAGTCATTATTTAAGAAAAGAAGTCCATTGCTGTTTCTCCAAGCACAATGTTGTATCCAGAAGATGAGCCTGTCCTTCCTGTTCTTCTGTAAAATCATAAACTTTATGCTCTGTATATACAGTAACTTACTGCAAGAACAGAGTATTACACCAACCTCTCCCTGTGTCTGTGCCCCTGTTAGAAAGAAGGCAGGCAGGCTTACTGCCACCTGCTACCACTGTACCCAATGCATTATTTGGAGTTCATGGTTGAGTATCTTGATAACAAGACAAAAATATTGGATGATGTTAAAAACATCAGAGATCAATTTAAACGGATGGAAAGTACAGTGTTTATTCACATTCCTAGACACAAAACTGAGTATGTTCAGTACACAGTTTGGGTGCTTAATAAGCCCAAGTCCCATTGAATTGGTTCTTGACAGTTATGAATGGAAGACTAGCTGCATTAAAGCAATGAGGGAGCTAACAGCAGGTTTGAAACTGGGTTTGAATAAATCATCAACCAAACATGTAACGGCATTGTAACAGTAGGCCAAAACCTCTACAGCCATGTGATTGCTAGTTGCCAGGAGACCATGGATCTTGGTCAATCCGAAAATATTGAAATAATTTTAGCTGTCTCAAATTTATAGAATCTTTGGAAAAATCTAATACATTTAAATTTATTAAAATATAACTACTTGTCAGAGTGCATGTAAAGCTTTTAGACAAAATATGGCTTTTAAACTAAAACAGTTTCTTTTGCACATTGATCTGCTTTCTTCTGTATGATTTATGATGTATTTAGAAAGAATATTTGCAAAATGTGATGTGGTATTTAAAATCTTGACTGCAGTAATTCTCTGCCTCTAATGAACACATGCAAAATTATTGTTGTACTGTTAGGTGTCCATGTTGCCATCCCTCTGCTTACATGGCTAACTTTATGCTTTAAAGTAGTCCAGTGGAGGTCAAAGGCACTGCTTTCATGTTTACATTTAACCACATTAACGAGCCTTTAAAAGCTAAGGTATAATACTCTGTTTGCAATTACGTTTCCTGGAAAAAAATATTGTTAGATTATATCTATTCTAGAAGCATTACATCAAATCCAGTCTTTTTTGTCCCCTTTTTTTCATAAGGGATTTTGCCAATGTGTGTGTATCGGTGCTATCCACAGATGCAGTGTATAAGTGATAGGCCTGATGTACAGGGGGATTTTTAGGCTGTCTTCTTATTTTGTGGATGAAATGTTGAATTTATTTGAATTAAATAGATAGATGTTTATTTGTCTGATGTGTGGCCCCGGGGAGGAAAGAGTCAGTATGACTCCTCGTAGGCTGCTCATCTAGCTCACAAGCCGTCTTCTGAAAAAGGAGCAACATTCACTCATCACTAGCACTTACTGCACAACTTGGCGTAAGTGTAGGAGACCTCAGAGACTGTTCCAGAACAGTTTTTTTTTTTTTTTTTTTTTTTTTTTATTTCTAGTTCTGCCACAGATTTTCTTTTGTATGGCATTGGGCAGTTGCTTAATTTTCCTCATAATAGGGAAGACTTCCCTTTCTTACAAGAGTCAGGAGAAAGAATGTAAGGCTATTGTATTTTGTGACTATAAGTACACAACTAGTTGTTAACTTGCACTAAAAGGAATAACAGGAGAAACAATCTGATTACTTGTGAAGTGTAAATTCATGGTGTGTTTAAATTCTAGATTAAGTAGATATAATGAATACAGCAGTTATATTCTTTCTGTAAAATGAATTAATACAGACATAAGAATTTCTTTCAATACAATATGTTTTTGTAAGAATTCAGTCAATGGAGAATTTATTTTTTATAAGAATTCCCTTTCTGTAAGATAGCAACACCATAAAATAAGAACTAGATAAATCTTGGAAGAGAGAAATAGAGTGAGTGAAACTAAGGGCATATGAAGAACAGTCACTATCCAGCAACAGCAGCAAAACAGTTTCAATTTTCTGGATTATTAATTCAAATTCACACGCACATGCCAGTTAAAATTAAAGGCCTTTTTTTACGGCTCTAGTTTAAATTAAAGATTATATTCTGCTCCACAAGTCTGAATTAAATAGCTTATTTTGCACACCAAGCTCTCATTTTAAAGCTAATAAAGAAAAGACATAGCATGTACGTGCAAGCTTGAGACAGGAAGGGTCTAAATTACTACACCTGTTTCACTTGGGAGCTACTTTATTAGTGTTAACAAAACTTGGCTTTCAATTTGGCAGTCAGAAGCACATTTAGAACAAGCATTTCTTTGTTTTGACAGAAAGGCTGTGGTAAATGAATGACGTTTGAGCGAGGTGTGAAATGTGAAGGTACAAAATTAACTGGTAAGATAATTACTGTTCTAATTCTGCATAAACAAGCATTTTGAAAATCATTAATAGTTCAGGGAAATAATGTTAGTGATTAAATAAGGTGGTTTGCATCACTGAGCACAACTAAGCTGCTTTAATTACATTTGAAAGCAAGGGAAAGCAGCTAATTAAAATTAGCACAGGGTTCCTGAATGACCAGCATTGCATTGTTGCCCTAACCTGTTTAATTGCTTGTTTATTAATAATATGTCTTTATTTTCCCCTCTTCTGCATTTAACAAAATTATTAAAGAAGCTAAAATGTGTAAAGAGAATCTGACTATGTATACTTACCAGAATATGCAATGCAGATATAACCCAGGGAATTACTTACAAGGCAAGCCGACATCATTCAAAAGTCATAACTTTTCTTCATATTAATAATGTTTTCTTCCTGAGTCACATTGATATGTCAATCACGTCCATGGACAAGAAAAACGGTCTTTGGCACAATTGCTGAATTGCCGCATTTTGTAGCTGCTTTATTTTTTAAAACCTCTTGAATACTAAATTGTTAGCTAAAATATAGGTAATAAATCTAAGATTAATCAATAATAAATTATGGAAAACATGAGTAAAAATATCATCTAAATTAAAAGAAAACTTTATACTCTCTCAGCCTTTTTTAGCAAAACTTGTGCTAAATTGACCATCTGAAATAGGTAGGTCTGTTCTCAGAAAGGATAAAACTCAGTATTCCAAGGTTTCCAGCATATTTGTCCTTCAGTTGAAGAATATCTGTATTAGACATTTTACTTTCTCTTCCTAGGCCCTCCTGAGCTGTTTTAAGTTTCACTTTATTAGCATAAAACTAAAGGAAATAGTTGGGAGGGGTGTTAATCTCCACACTTTAAACAAATATACAGTATAATACAATGAAGACAACTAAAAATAGAGTAAAATGCTAATTTATTTTTTTATATTTAGGTATAATCAAGTCAAGTTAAAGCAGACATGATGTTTTCCACATTGATTTAGTATTTATACTGTACGTCTGATGTGAAAGGCTCAGATGCATAATAATTTACATACATATACATTTTAAACAGTAAAAATTCATAAAAATGTGAAGTTCTATATGGAAAGGTAGCAGATCCCTGAGAAAGCAGGTTAAATCATGGGAATTATGCTTGTGGAACTGATAAGCAATTAAAACAAGAAGTTAATTTTAACTTCATGAATAGTAGAGAATATTCAGCAGACATTACATACATTATTTTATAGGTGCATGTTTTTTCTGAACAAAGAGGAGTATTCTGCTCTGTGTTATAGGATGGTAAAGGAAGATGCAAGTCACAGATTTCAATGGGAATTTTCTGCTTCATGTCTACACACAGTATCTGATCAGCATTTTGAACCACGGTATCTAACACAAAGAACTTTGAAGGTTGTAGAGAGATAGTATTGGAACTGTTCAAGTGGTTATTGTATTTGACATCCACATCAGAGAAAGTATGTAGTAAAACTTAAATAAATAGTGGAAGTCCTCAAGTACTTTAAAAAATATATCTTCCTAACTGTTAAAAAGTAAACAGCTAAACAAAAAAAGTGGAGAGAAGTAAAAGAAAATGGAAAAGAATAGGGGGAGAAAACCCCCATGAGATTAAACAAATGACTTAATTGAGTCTTACAAAGAATTTTTAGTAGCACCTCATTGCCATAACCATCTTGCATCATCAAAGCGATACATGACAGCTTTTTTAGTAATCAACTGGTGTATAATCACTGGTGGCATTTATTTTTTTTTTGATCTGGCAATGGATAAATAAAAGTTTGGTATTCTTTTTTAATTGCAAGGTTCTTTGGCCTTCTGTTAGGTCATGGTCATTGTAATTATGACTAAAACCTTTCATTAACCTTTCTATAATCTATTTCCTCAAATTAATATCTGTAAAATGGTAAAAGCCAAAAAAAAACCCCACTGTCTGAAGGACAGACTAGCAAAAAATCAGACATTATTCCTGTAGGCAATGTGAATTATTCCTACTCCTATTCCATTTTTCCTATTCCCATTTTTATTCATGTAGGGTGTGTTCGGGTAGATTTAAGTTGCACTGGCTTAAGATATTACATTTCCCATAATACCCACTCTGCCCGTCTTTTGAAGGCCCCTGCTCCAGTGTTGGGAAATATGCCCTCCCAGCTGCCATAGTCCATACCCTGCAGTATTTTTAGACTTATAAGGAGTGTGGGCCTGCATTATATGCAGGAGCACATTACACAACATCTCTGCTGTGAAGAAGTAACCTCACATGGGTGGTAGTAATAACATCTTAAGCTTTGCACCTACCAGAGCCTTACTGTAGTTTACTGGTCTCCACCCAAAGCATGACTTACCCATGTACTGCTAATGGGAACACGTTTTCTTATTCTTGACACACCATGCTTTTATCTTAGTTTTCAGAATATGGATATGACATGAAAATTATATCGCTAAAAGAAATTGTTAAGATGGTGAATCAAATTATGGAAGATGTTTTTTATTTCATGTCTTTTTGCTAGCTTCAGTTTAACCTGAAGAAGTTCTCTGCTTTGGAGTGTTTGTGTTACTAAAATATCTAAAAGTGTCAAAACTTTTAATTGTTTAACCCTGAAATACCCTGAAGTTGTAGCTGTAAATGCTCTTAACCCTATTGTTTAGAGATTATCTCACTGCCTTGCCCAAGGCACAGAGGAAACCATGACTCCAACTAGGGTCCTGTACATCCAGAGCTAATGCTGTTATTGCTGGCCAATATTGTCTTTCTCCCTCTGCAAGCCTGGACTTCTTTGTTTCCTTTTATCCTTACTGAGGCCATCAGAGCATCCTACAGCAAAAAGTGGGCTGTTTATAGGATAATTTATTCTTCTGACATGTGCTAGCACTATAAATATTTTGCAATTTATTTTTATTGATATGCAGAAAGGGCCAATCCTAAAATGTGATGAAACCCCGCAGGAGGTTCAACTACTCAGATGTTTGCTTACAACTTAATAGAGTCAGAGAAATAAATACTTGAAGCAAGAAGATGTGACTGACTGATGTAGTGCCAGACTTGCTTTTGGCATTTAGTGAGGTAAGCGGAGTACTTCCAGCACATATTGGAAACTTCTGTATGGTACAACACAGCTGCTAGTTGCTTGTAGCCTCCTATTCCACAGTAGAACTGAGTTTTACAGGGGAATAGGAATTTGATTGTATTTTATGTATTTATAATGCTATTTTAAAATATTTGAATTTAAAAAAAATATAAATAGATCCTATATTTATAAACAATTAAGGATACTAATTTGTGTGGCATATAAAATACACTGCCTTTATTTAGTGTTAATGAAGAACATGATCATCTTGTAGAACATCCCAACAGGGGAGTCACAACAACTTCTTAGTAGAGTGTTAGCAGTAAGCGTGACCTGATTAACTGTGGCATTTCAGTGTGTTATGGCAGTAGTGTTAAAGGAATGTGTTGAGGGAGTTTAATTGTTAAAGCTGCCATTTCTCTTGCCCCTTTGCTTCATCATGGTCACTGCAAACATGACTGAAACCTTTCATTAACCTTTCTCTATTTAATTCAATCTTTTGAGCTAATAGCATTAGAACATGAGATGTACAAAATGTGTGTGCCATTTTACACAGAGAAGTGCCTCACCTCCCTGCTTTCAGTAGTTGGGGAAAAATGTACAATACTTACTGGCTTGTTAAAAGCATGTTTTAAGGGCATGATTTTGAGCATGCTGGAGAGGTAGGATTGTGATGTAAGACAGTTCTGGGGTTTTTTCCCCTTTTACAATACAGGTATGCACTGACAAGCTGAGTCAGTTTTGTTTTGGAGGGTATATAATTGGTGAACTGTTGTGCACAACATACTAAGACTAGGTGAGAGATTAAATAAAAATTAGTTGGAGGACACAACATCACAAAGAGGTGGAGAACCTGGTGCTCCTGGGGAAAGCAACTATATCATCCTAACACCAACAAATGATGCAAAACACCCAATGAAGGCAGGCTCACTGTAGACTGTCTGCGACCTGCACAGAAGCAGGTTCTGCTATGAGCTGCTTGCTGATTTTGGAGAAAGGAGAGATTAGCAAAATCCTGAATACTCTTGGAAGGCTAGAAGGTTTTGTAGTAAATAGAGCTCAAATAAACAAACATGCTACTTGTATCTACCAGTTTAGACAGTTTAAATGTCAGTTGTATTAGTGCTAGCCCATGAGGTCTTCATTGCTCCTTATGGTCAGAACCTTTCTAGGTGATTCAGCTCATATTTGAGTGCACCTGTTGTGGGGCAAGGTGTGAGCATCAATAATCTACCACTGGCCGACTTTTGCCAGTATCCTTAACACCTCTAACCCAGATTTCAGGTCTTGCAAAGAAGCAGTGATGGTCATACAGATGATTCATTTGTTTCAAACAAAAAGGAAGAAAAATTCCAGGTTTATATATTTTGTAGTGTTTAGCAGTTTCGCCATATGTTGCCATATGTGGAATATAAAGAGCAGGGGTCAAGGGAATCATCCATGTTCCTTTCTGGAGGCTCACAATGGACAACTTCTATTCACTTCAGTGTGTACTCACTTGAGAAGGAGGAACCTGACAAGGCATTTTGTCCCAATCATTGTTAAATATTAATTGTGCTGCATAAAGTTGTCATGAGTTTCTGCAGGCTCAAACAGCAGTATGGTATATTCTGAAACAATGCAGCATCTGTATTTGAAATAACTATTATCTACTTCTGATCTAGAGGCAAAAAAGTACATAAATGGAAGAGCTGAATATAATCCATTTTAAGCATGGTAAAGGTGGCAATGATATATGAAAGACAAGAATCTGGAAGACTTTTGGAATTGGTGGCTAATTAATATCCAGCATATAGGTATATGCAATATCATGAGTGAATTGTGTACAAATGCCCAGATTAAAACAACCCTTTTCAACAACCAGCTGGCCTAAAGCTGCCCCTGCCTCTCACAGATATAGATAGGGCCATATCAGTCTCTGGTTTTGGAACTGTAGAAATAACAGATAATCGTGGACATCCAGTACTAGAAAGAACAGCATGTGCTCTAGGCGGAGCAAGTGGGTATGAACAGCTTGGGAAAGTCTGCTCCTTAATTTGTCAAACAAGTCAGTCCATAGGTCCTCCCAGGCTGACACCTAATGACATTAAAAAAAAGTCTCACTCTCTGACTCATGATCTTAATTCATTCCTGTTGTACCTTGAGCAAAATAATCTGGGGGTGGAAACAAATCATATCCTTATTTCAAGTAGGTCTGGTGAAACTGTTTGCCACATGTAGGCATAGCAAGTCCATGCCTTGCTATTTTCACAACATACGGTTGTGAGATGCACGTCAGACCTTGTCATCTAACAAGACAGATTTCCTTACAATGAAGTGGAAAGACTCTAATGAATGAAACATGAATGGATTTTGAGACTTTGATACTCATAACTTTCTCTCATATGAATGTGATAGGGGGAAATGGAAGAAATCTGATTGACTTTACTGGGGCAGGATTTTATTCATAGAGAAAAGAATTAAATACCTCAGACATTATGGGATCTGGTACAGCTGTAACAACTGTGCCCCACTGCTACTATAACTGTGCTTTACAGGAGTTATCTGCATAAGGTAAGAAGTTAATGTGGACATCTGATAAAATCACACCACTGTCACTGAGCTTGGAAAGCCAAATAAAAAAGTCCAATCTAAACAAAGACAAAATGAAGATGGTGCATAGAATGCCAGTCAGAAGAGCAAGCCATCATGCACTGTAAATCAATCAAAATGAACAAGTTCATCTTCTAGAAGGCACAAAAGTTGCCAGTACAATCTGTATAAACGACTGGAGAAAAGTTAGTACTCTAATAACTAACATGAGTAGAACCACTTTGATAGGGAATCAAAAAATGAGAGAATTATCATCCCAGCAGAAAAAATGGTGGGCTCGAGCAAGAAAAAACCCCACATGAAACCCTGATATTTTTTTGTGCATTCTTCTTTAATAGATCTGAGTACACAGTAAGTACAGAAACAGCAAGGACATGTGGACTAATTTGCTTGCCAGAGCCCAGTAGATAATCTCCATATTAAAATCTGAGTTACATTTTTTGTGTTCTAGATTATTACAGTGTGTGTCTGAGTGGTGCTTTTTAATCAGTTTTTTCTCTCTAGTCTACTGCCTAGCATTTGTGCCTAATCCTACACTTTTGGAAGTTGTTGGTTGAGCTCCTATGGTATTAAGCAATTATTAGTGATCTTTCAGAGCTGTACTGAGTTTTTTTAATTAACATTGCATATGTCAAATAATGCCATTTGTGATTGTCAGTTTATGTCCCTATCTGCCTACCAGTAAATGTGTTCAGACTACTAGTCCATCTTAGAAGCCAATGAAAAAGAAAGTATTTTTTAGCATTCAAACCTATCAGCCCTTCCAGATTTTCTACTTGTTTCTGTAATAGTAGCACAAACAGCAAAGTATTTTTTTCCATAGAGCAATATCAGCATGAGTTGGCCACATCTGTTCTAAAATCACCTGGCTTTGGGGCTTTAAGTAGGACCTTTAACACTGTTATTTGTGTTTAATTTTACATAATATTGAAATGTTACCTTGCCCTAAGCTGTGGAAGACACTGCTATCCTTTCCAGTAGCCACTTTTTAGCATCTTGTCCTTGACTTCATAATCCTCAAATACCAAGCTTGGAAATCTGCTTCTGGCAGAACAGGATCTCTTCATCTTTGGGGTCACATTCCAGGCTTTTGTTCAGTCACAAGTTCTGTTTGGATTTATCTTCAGTATGTCTACTTGAATATTCAAAAAATCATCAGCTAGTCTAATTTGTTTTTTTTTAAAGTCATGTAAAAGACTGATTTGCTTTGACAGGTGGATCAGAAACAGAATTGGAGCTATTTTATCTGGACCTAATTAAACAACCTTCATTACTGGCAGGTATGTGTTTGTGATGACTAGAAATTAGCTTGATTGGAATTAAAACTCAAAATATAAGGCATGGAATTGACTTGCTTTTAAAAAATATATGGTTTAAAAATATATCTCTGAAGTACATTTTTAAATGTGGTAAGTGCATGTCTAAATTTTAAATATCTCATCATGCCCAATTCCACTTTGTATTTTATGTTAATGGCACTTGTCACAGGTATTCATCAGGATATTGCCAACACTCATAAAATGGCACCACACTAGTTCAGAACTACGAGACTTTAATAAAACATTAGCAACAGTCCATTTTTTCTCTTGCAGGCACAGAGTTTCTGCAGTGTTTTGTGTGGTGTATTTGGGGTGAATTCCAGTCATGCAAATGAGGCCAGCATGAGGCAGATGCAATGCTTTTGTCCTCAAAGAGTGTTTTGGTGAGTCTCCTGAGTTTGCATGAGAATGCATGTATGTCGGTCCTCTCTTACCTTCACAGAGCCCGGTTATTTTCCACTTTTAAAGTAAACTCTATGTCTTTTGAATTGAAGTAACATTTCTCTCACTGCCCATTGCAACTCCAGCCTGTGGAATAGATGTCACGCCTCCTCAGTGTCACTTGAATGGCATGCTAAAGTCATTAAATCCTATGATAAGTTCTGTCTGTCCTATTTGCCTTCTCCTGTGATGAAACCAGGCATAACTTTTTAGTGAAGTCTTCCAATGACCCTGACTATTCACTTAGTCCAAGTATGCTGTCTGAGGGTTTAAACATGTACCTTAAAAACCTCAAATGTACACATACAGATCCATTCTGCTGAGATACTTGAGTGCATATTGCACTATTAAGCACATTTATATCATAGCTTTCAATGGCTGTTCTGATTACAGAGAGTTTAGGGCAAGACATCTTGGAAGAGATTTTTCAGAGCAATTGAAACATTGCTCTATGTGAGTACTAAACAGCTGGTTCAACAGCTTTTGGTATAGATATGACGTAGCTGTTAAGAGGAGAGTATCATGTGGAGAGGAGATGAGAGTATCATGGTGAGCTAGCCAACAAAATAAATACAGCTTTCTTTCAAATAAAAAATAATAGTGGAGTAATGTTGTCTATGCCAAATGGAAATATTGTATGTTTATCTCAGTTTCATGGACATAAAATGCTGCAAAGTGTGTTAAAAGTCCAAATGATATTTTTTGAGAGGCATTTTGCATTCTCCCCTATAGATAACAGATGTGAAAAATCCTGCATTAGAAAGGCGGCTCCTTGGGACAGGATATCTGAGGAAGTTCAAGCTATTCTGGTTATTGTCAACACTAATACAAGAATAGAATATTCTCCCTTCCAGCCTCAGATGATGGCAGACAAGTAAGGACTGTGTTTTGCTAATTATACACTTTTAACTATGTCATGTAGGGGGATGCAGCACTCATGCCAGTTACATGAACAGGAAATATAATTTGTCCTTCTGAAGGACAAAAATGCATATATGCAAATCCTTAGGTCTTCTTTAGCTAAGGAGTGGCATTAAACATGACCATAAAATCAAAGACTAACTATGAATCCATAGTGCAATTCTGCTGGATAAAATTAAGTCCATTTTACCAGTTTAGGGTGTAGCTTACCAATTTAACAAAAGCATGGGTTTAAACTTTGAATTTCCAAAATGTGTCTAATTAAAAGTCCCAGGATGAGAGTACAGAATAATGCAACAGATTACATTTTTAAAGCAAATGTGAAAACAACTTAATAATAGCAGTAAATGTCCTCCTGCTTTCTCAGTCGATAACTACACTGTCAGAATAGCCCCCAAAGAGTTGAAATTTCTGCTGTCTTTTCCACCTCTTTCCCACAAAGAGCTTCTTACTTGTCTGAGACTGGTGTACATATTAGTCCACTTTGCTGGGTTGACTTACAAGCGTTGTCTTCGTGCAGTCACAAACATCTATTTGCAAAACTCCTGTGCGTTAATTATTCTTACACATTGGTCAGTGCCTATGAACCTTATTCAGTAATGACTTGTGCTCTAGTTAACAGGGAATTCATTTAGAAGGGGAAGTGAAACAAACCAACAAAGAGTGCATGTATCATTAGTTTCATCCCTCAGATATTTCTTTTCCCGTATGTTTTGGCTAACTGTACCACGCTAAGATCAATGTGCAGACCATGAAAACAGACAAAACCAGCTGAAAAAGCAACCTTGTGCCTCTTTAAGAAAAAGGGAAAACTTTTCCAATTGATTTAGTGCTTCATAAATTAGCCTAGGGACAGCTTTAAATTGTGCTGTTATTATGCATACAGGATTCTACTCATCTAATAATTTTGCTATTCAATAAAAAAAAAGATGTTTTGAATAGCAACCAAACATGCCATAAAAATACACTATCCACATTCTGCAGAGTGAAAATGTAAATGAATGGATTGAAAATGTCCCCAATATGATTTCTTTCTTGTTGACTTTCCAATTTAATTTTTCATGGGGAAAAAGATGTACTGGGAAATAGAATGCATGATCTACAAGTAGGAGTTTAGGGAAGTCATTATATACCCATTAGTTATGTGCATTTATTAAATCTGTCTGGTAAAATTAAGGGAGCTAAAATTTTATGTATTTATTTCTGTCTAGTGTGCCTAGTGTATCTTGTATGCCAGTCAGCATTTAAGATAAGTGAATTAATTGACCATATCAGAGAACAGAAGCCTTGACCTGGGAAGGATATATCCACTGAAGAAATTCTCCTGAGATTCTGTATTTGTGGTCCCTGAGTGAGTTTGGGATGCTATCCATTTTCATTTAAAGATCAAAGTTTTTTATGACTATATTTCAAAAACTATAGGAAATATAAAATACTTCCTCAACATTTTCATTCAAGCTGTAGGAAATCCATCAGGCTGTCCTGGAAAGGGGCACCAAATCTGTAGATATGATGTTTGGCCAGTGCATAGTCCTGAGTCTTTACTATGGCTATAAGACCACTTATTCATCCCCTAAGGTGATGAGAATATTTATTTACTTAGATACTATCTTAATCAAAGCAAAGCCAGAAGAGCTCCTGCGACTGTATATCTTGGCCTGAGCCTATCCAGTAAGTGCCCTAGGGTTTTTAATAAGTACCCAAAACCCTCTTACATTAACCAATTCTCCCAGTTTAGACTTACTGATATTCATGGGAGATGCCAGGATTTGCATTTAAATTTTTACTGGCCAAAGAAAGAAATACAGATAGTATCAGTAATAGATGTTTATTTTATGCCTTTCCCATAAGAAAGGGGAGTGGGAACTTCTGCTAATAGTGCTCTGCTTTCGCTATGTCTTGCTTTCTGTTATAGTAGCATCCAAATGAGCAGAAGGAAAGGGAAAGCAATGGACAAGTAAACATTTGCTTGTCACAGACCACTTGGTTCACTCTGGGATGGTGGAATTTAAATTCAGTAGGTTTAGAACTAAATTTTCTTTTAAAAGAATGCTCCAAAGATCCTAGGTATGGATGCCTCAGTCTTGCCTTGGTCATTTTGTCTAAGATTTGGCAAAAGGGCTTTCTGAGCATGAATGTGAATGAATCACAGTCTGGAAAGAAGGAATCAGTGATGTTATAATATAGCACAGGTTCTGTCAGACACTGCCAATTCCAGGCCCCTGTCCCTGCAGGCTAGAAAGAACCAAGGGAAAGTAGCCATGATAATAGAGGCTAATGTCATAACAGCATTGAGATATTGCCAAAGATGGAAACATTCCCCAAATGCTGAACATATTCCAGTGGAAATAAAAAGTTTATAGTCTTTCTGGCATTTGTTATCAGAAACAACAAGGATCTGGTTCAAAACCCAAAAGATTACTCTGTAAGTTAGCAAACATATAAATCTGAGACTCCTCTAAGTAAACTAGTTAAAATACACTTGCTCACTGCCCTTACTGGGCAATAGTTACGTTCCTACAAGAGCTGACTAGGCACAGGACAAAGAACACACAATTCTTTAAAAGAATCTTTTAGTTTTTGCAATCACAGCCTTAGTTTATGTGAACAGTAGGTTAAAAAAACTACCTCATAGTCCCAGAAGTGCATTCTTTGGTCCTTTGCACTTCTTTTTAAGCTGCTTCCATAGAAAGAGAAGGTAGCAAATGAAGAACAAATTATTGTTGCTGCCCTGTTTACTGCACACCTTCCCTTCCCTTCCCTTCCCTTCCCTTCCCTTCCCGCAGTTCATCTATGACTGATTAAGTCGGGAAGTTTCCAAGCCAAGTTTCAATCCTGCTTCTAAATTTTATGGCTTGTAAAGGAAAGTGTTCCCTATACTTTCCACCTGCCTTAAGATTCAATGCATCTCTGGGGTACTACTACCTTTGGTTGGGGTGGCCAGGCTGATAGCCTTGCTCTTCTTATGCAGAGTACATCTTGCAGTTGTTGCTGCTCTTTCTGTTTCCCTCATGATGCCAAATGTATTTTCTAAAGATCTGGCCTCACTATTCATGATTTCATCAAGTGTTTGCTAGGGGGAGATAGTTTTTTTTCTGCTGCCCATATTACTTTGCCCATATTACATATGCCTTGTGGCCCCAGTAAATGCCTGTTGTGTGGACATGGTCAGAATGATATAGGGAAGACTTTGTGTGCAGTAATGCATAACTGGGTTCTTAGGGCTTGTTCTGGCCACCAGCCTATAGACATCCTCCCTCTTTCTTTGTCCCAAAGGATGTTTAAGCAGTTTAGATGAAGTAGAACAACCTCAATGGGCAATACTGAGGAAGACTTGCCTCTGAGGATCTTATATTGCCTGGGAGGAGGGAGACCTAAGTTCAGTCATTGCTCCATATCAGGCAGGGGAATTGACAGTGTGTCCTGAGTATTACAGCACTGGCTAGATCTACTAGGCTGAGTGGCAGCAACATGGAACCTTCAGCTTGCTGTGTTCTGTGTGGGGTTGGCTGTGCTCTAACAGACAGCTGTCTGATGAACTCTGTTGAGGTGATGGATAGGTGTCTTAATTTTTGAAGGCTGTCAGGTCTAGGTGTGGATCAATCACCAAGCTGCTTCACATGGTCATGTTTAAGCAGTTTCCAGTCTTGCTACCAGTAGAAATTCAGGAGCCTTTGTGAAGGTATTGCAACAGAACAGTGATTTTTAAGAACCCCAATGGCACTTGGAGAATGGATTAAAGAATCTAAATCACTTTTACCCTCAAAGTGTGATGCGAATAAGGAAGTAAGAACTTCCTGTTCTTACCTGATGTCTACCTCGCAGTCTGAAAATATTTAAATGCTCCTCCAGAGGTCTCATCACTAAGAGATGCAGACTTCTAAGGAATAAAATATTATTCTTCTACCTATTTTCTTAAGCTGGATATGAAAAATAGGCCAAAGGATTTTTCTTAATCAATTCTTCCTTCAAGTCATATAGTGGTGGTAAAGCTAGAAAAAGTATTTTAGGGTGACACGCAAACCACAGTCCTCCTTTGCTCTGAATGATCAGTACTGTGATGCTCTGTTACCTGATGGACAGAAAACCATATATGTATAGTAAAGGATTCTGATAATGTAAATTCTGTCTTAAAATGTACGTCTTTGTTAAAAATAGTTAGCTGTATGCATTGGGATTACAGTGGTAGTTTTAGGATGTGGAATAAAATTCAAAACCAGGAGCATTTTCCAAGGATAATTGACAATTTAGCAAACAAAGTTAGAAAAAGGTCTCCTGCCATCATTCAGACACATGACTCATTGCTGGCATCCATTTTCTCTGGGGTAACAGAAATCAGGGAATTCAGAATGCTGGTTAGAGTCCTACATAAATTACTTCATATCTAGTGACATGACCTCCTGAAGCAGCAGTCTGGCTGCAAAGTGTCTTGTAGCTCTTATTTTATTTTTTTCTGCCAGGGCATCAGAATTAACTCTTCTAAAATTCAATAAAAGCATGTAATGGGGAAAAAAAAAAAGGAAAAGGTATGAATTTTTGCAGCTGAAAGATCAAATCCCAACAGATAGCAGTGAATCTTACCTTTTCTGAATATGTAGAAGGCAATTAGATCTTTTTATAATAGAAACACAAAGGAAATTCTCTGGGCGGAGCTGGTGTGAGGTAAATACATATGGTGTGTACCCAATGGTTGGAGTTTCAGAGGTGCCAGAGTAGCATTCAGATACTTGGAAGATGCCAGACTCTTCTAGTAGAGTATTTTATGCTATTCAGTTACTAGTTAACACATAAAATGACTTCCAAGGCACAGTGAATATTAGCTCTGTTTGCTGCAGTCCATTGGACTAGTTCTGAGAGACTACAGAACTTTCCATGTGATGGTTGGAAAGTCTGCCTGCATAGACATGACATTACTAAACTAAAAAGTAACCTCTTTCTTTCCATTTGGTGCAAGTATAGCCCAAAATTCCCTTTTCTGTAATACATCAAATTGAAATAATGGTCCTGAATGATGAACAAGTCTACTTCCTCTACCACATGTAATTAATTTTTTTTCCCAAATACCTGACTAAGTCTTTGCAGGTAATTGGTAGTTAGGTAATCTGCCTATTAACTTCTTCGTTTCTAGCCAGTCTCTAGTTAATAATCAATAGTCCTCTTTTCTAATGAAGAAATGGCCTTGACATTCTGACCTTTGTGCAGTGTTAAAATAACATTGATCGTTATCATTATCATATGTCCTTGATATACTGTATGAGGACAAGGATATCAGTTGTAAAGTACAGGAACACTTAATAAGCTTGGATAAATAATTGTGATTGGCTAAAGAAGTATACACAGCTTTCTGGGCAAAGATGTGTGGGAGAGGATTAATAAAATGTTGTATATTAGTTCTGTCTCCAAATCTAAATAGAAGACAATCTCCCCAAAGTTATATGGAAGATGTACAAAGACATATGAAAGCACTCTATATCATAGTGTCAAACTGGAGATGGGGTTATGTTTCACATAGTATTGGACATCTCCAGAGAAAAGATGTTGCTCACTCTGTAGTTGAATACTCCCACTGGTCATTCCTCCTTTCTGTGACTAGAGTGAACCCTTACCAGTTTTAGTGAGGAAGGAAGCCTGTGGATAACACATCAACTATAGTAACTCAATTTTCATTTTTTTGTTTTACTCTTTTCTGGTAGTCTCCTCCCACTATTAGTAGAGCTTCAAAACTTTTATCTATTGTGGGGGCTTCTTTTTTCCTGAGAGAAATAAAAATATTAATTGTGTCCTCTTGGACTCTTTAAATAGAACTTGAGGACCATTTATCATCAGTGACATACTACGGACCAGAGCATGGTCTATATTTGGATATTTTGACTAAGGTACAATGTCTAATTTCAAAAATAATGGTACTGTAAGTCTTATTTTACTATTCTTCCATAATAATAAGATCTTTGTCTTCTTCCAGAATTTATACCCTACTATTAAATAAGGAAAATCTTTTGTACAGTAGGTGTAAAATTACATCACTGTCAAGCCATTATTTTAAAAAGAAAAAAATCAGAGGTGCTGTGCTAAGATTAAAAATCAGGAGTTACATTGAAAAAGTCTACTGCAAAATGATGGTACCCACTGGCAAGTCTTCTACAGCAACGTAAAGACACCTTAACTTTGTCTGGTGTTGCAAATTTAGTTATGGTTGACATTTTTGTGCTTTGAATGTCAATTTCAAAAGCAAGGTTTCTGGAAATTACATTAAAACAAGGACCTCTACATTATGTTGAAATAGATTTTGGGAATTCATGCCTTTGTTCTGGAACATAAACACAATCTCCAAGTACCATTTGTTTCGTATGTATAAATACACTTACGTTCATGGGGGTAGATGAATTTATACATATTCTTTTTGAGAATTGACAGATACATTTATAGTTATACCCAGCTGCATTATATCAGCACAGGTTATGTACCTCAAGAGTAAGCAGAGTTGCATAATTCGTACTAGTTCCTCTGTTGCAACATGACCTGACAAGGCAGTGTGGGTGGGATGAGGGGGGGATACCATGGCTGCCTGGGCAATGGGTGCCTGCCAAATGAAATAAGCTTATGCTTTTTGAGATCTCTAAACCAAGGTGTAACATCTTAAATTTATGTTCAGTAGTTTATATGTGTATACAAAATACAGTTTGCTGTTTAAAAATACTAAAGTGATTTTTATTAAAAATGCACAGGAACATCTTGTATGTGGGCTGAGTTAGCTAACTATAGTCTTGAGTTTCTCTCCACATACGCGTCGTGCTTCTCTGCAGGAAAGAACTACAGCAGCAATATGATAGCTGCTTTATTGATTGTCATGAGGGATAGATTCCTAAATAATTGTCATTTTAAGACTCCCAAATATTCCATTTACAACTTAAATATTTTATAAAAGTATTTTATGAAAGTTGGGACACTTGGAAAATGTTTAATGTTAAAGTATAAGACTTGAGTCTCTTCCTTCAAACATCATTTTGGTTTTCAAAAATGAATAATAACAAGACTCTTAGCACTTGTTTTTGAGTCTTCTCAGTACTATTTATAAATGGAATGAGAGCAGCTATTATTATCTTTATAAATATTTGGCACTGCATGGCCTTGATATGCAATTGTGTCCATTCAAAGAATGTCTAGTGAACAAAGGAACTGGACTCAGGGCATGAATGTTATGCTGAAGCAACTAAAAGATACAAGCCTTGTCACTTCTTGTCTCATTTTCGTTAAGAAAATCATGTGGTTTAGCTTTAGGGGGGTGGTGATGAATCAACCATGTGACTAAAGGCAGGTGGCCATCTTAAAGCAGCTCTTATCTCTAGTAAAAATAAGAAATAAAAGAAAGGGATTGGGG